>NC_142611.1:34475575-34778605 GCF_059453375.1 Lepisosteus platostomus | reverse complement strand
CCCCTCTTTGCTAAATGGCTTTTGAATAGAGTCACATGAAGAGAGAGGTGAAACAGCCCTACACAGCCCAGTCGCAGTACACAAATATAATTATATCTTATTAATTTCTTTAGATACGCGATTCTTTAAATACAGTCTTTATTTAGAGCTGTGCTCTAGAGGATCCTTGTGATATTTCGAGCTCTGGTTGAATGATAAGTGTCGCAGTTTAAATAATTTTCGTAGTTAGAAATTATGGAACGCTCTGTTAAAACCAAGGGAGTTTTTATGTCCGTTGCAGTTTTTTTGCAACATGAATATAATTATATCGTTATTAATTTCTTTAGATACGCGATTCCATATTATATTCCCTTTTAATCAAATTCTAAAAGTATGCTTGTTGACTCCGGTATCACGTTAGTTAAAGACTTCGATGCTTAAAATGTTTAGGGAGAAATGGAATACTGGTGTGTATGTTTTCTTTAAAGTACCGAGACCAGCCATATACTGTATGTTTAAGTTCCAAAATTAATATCGTTTATGGCCTTCACACGCGTTGCAGTATGCTCCTATTCTTTTTATGCTCAGGCACTAAGATTTCCCTTCAGTGTTAAAATTCCATATAAATATTCAATACTTAAACGGGCACAGTTAAGACATTAAATATACATATACACACTGTATACAGTACAGTTTGCATACGGTAATATGTTTATGTTCCTAAATCAATCTCTTTTATGAGCATGTGAAAGGCATGGTGAATCGATTCTCAAAAATTACTGTACTTTGCATGATTGGAAACAAATGCGTGATTGCGAAATGCTGTGGTGTTACTTTTACAAAGACAGTCAATGAAAAAAAGAATGTGGACCAGGGCAATACTTTGAGTTTACACTTACAGCTTGTCCAAGGTCATTCATTATTAATACTATTAGTAATATCTTTGTTAAAGACTTTCATGGCAACAGCTCAAACATGAGAGGTTGAGCTTAATTAGCTCCACCTTGCGGAAATTCCGGATACTATTATTTTGCTTGCGGTATTATAGGAGAATTTATGGTAACTATTGGTATTTACCGGTAACTCGCAGTAGACTGCATACAGCGCACCGGAAAATAATGCGGTATAATTATAATAATGCTTATACATTAGGGTATAAAGAAAAAGTTTAGGATGAAACCAGTAAAGGTAACTCATGTGCTGCATGGCATGCTAACAAGTCAATTGTGGGAATTCATAAGAATTGGAACAAGAGCATTAGCACAGTTAAAAAACCAGATGCTTACTTTGCAGAAGAATTTAATCAATTTAATCTTTGGATTCACATACAGATTTCTGTAATGAACTCAATATTTCTAGAGGCAAATCACATATTTTAGAGGCAGATTTTGAACATCTGCATTATGAATTCAATCCTTTCTCTGATTTATAGTGACAATGACGTGATTCAAACCCACAGACCGCAATAAAGAAAGTTTTTTACCCACTCCATTTGAGGGCTCTGATCATCTGCTAACACATTAGCTTCACCACAGAAATGACATAGGTCACTCAGATTTTCTGCACAACCTACAGACAAGCAGACCTTTAAATGCACTGAGACCAAAGGTATGAAGTAACAAAGTAGAAACTGCTTTGCTATAGTACTTAAGTCGATGTTTCCTAGATCTGTATTTTATTTAAGTGCTTTGTCTGTAGGATACTTTGACTTTTACTCAAGTATGTTGGTTTAGAAAAGACAGTACTTTTATTTCAAGCTATTTCCCAGAGGCCTCTTTGTTCCTTGTTCCATCTGGGATAGTAACATTTATGTACATTATTCTACTATAGTACAACATAAAGTTGTATTAAATGATTTTCAGGGAAATCTTATACTGTAGAGGGTAAAATTAGTTGGAGCATAGAAAATAACTTATACATGTAAGACATACAGTTATAAAATAATAATATATACCTATAATTATTTTATATAATACCTAGCTATTTTGCTATTAATTTACTAGTGATTTGCCATTTTGTATGGTCAGTTTAGATAAAGTTTTTTTTTTTGATGAAGTGTGAGTTGTGTTTCTGTGGGAGGCAGGAGCCATGGAATTTGCAGGAGATAACAGATTCCACGCTTACACACTGTGGAGAAATGTATCCCTGTGTGTCTGGGGACCCGCAGACCCAATTGGGCCCAGAGGTGCTGTGAGGGTGTGGGAAGCAGAGGTATCCTGGCTGTGTGAGTTAGGAGGCAGCAGGCAGATAATTTGCAGGGGATACCAAATTCCACGCTAGCACACTGCGGGAAAGTGTATCCCTGGGGTATCACATGAGTGAGTGTGGCTTTTGTGGGAGACAGACATATGTAAGGGGATACTATTGTGTGCAGATAACATGGCTAAGGTGAATTTTTCTGCCTACAAATAAATATTTCAGGCAAAGAAAAAACAAAGCAAACTGTCTTTTCATGTTTATTTCAGTTCCTCTCCATGAGTTAGTTTGTGTAATGTACATTAAAACAAAATTCATAGGAAGACATTATTGCTGATTAACACCTCATTTCCTAATAATTGTAATACTTAAGTAAACCTGAAATTTAGAATCATGCATTTCCTACAGACAATATGATATGTGTGCACGAGAAGGCAGACAAATCATATCTCTGATTTTTAGTGCACATGCACACTTTGTAAGGGGATACAGATTTTCATGACATACTGAATTCGATACGACACAGGCACCAAAATTTTTTGACTGTGTATGTCGCATAAGCCATTTTACTTTAGGCATTTTGGTTATAGAGATGAGAAGACGCCTCCCCCTTCCCCCTTCCCCCTGCCTACCTGACTTGTGGGTTGAGAGAGAGTAGGAAGAGACACAAACAGAAAAAAGTGAATCCTGGCTTAATTTTAAATTATATTTTACCTTCATTTTTTATTTTATAAGTTTGTATTTTACTTATTTTCTGATAGTCAGATTTAACATATATTTGAACAAAGTCTTGTAAATTAATGTGGAAGAAGAGAATATATTTCAGTGCAAAGTTTAATATTAATTATTGATAACTAATAGTTTATGCTAACACCTGACTTTCTTATTTAGATATATCTAAAATATTGAACTAAGTGTGACATCACATCCAGAAATACAATCGAGAATAGTTTGTGGTATTTGTATAGATGAATGTTTTCTAAAATTTATAACAAATAAAAATGACTAAAATGTATAATCTTTCCACGTGTAATGTCATTAGGAAGAAGAATCAGTTGTCCATCATGCCGTACATTATTACGTAATAATATTTACGGTTTTATTTTTTAAAAAAGGGGTCTTTGTTTGTTAAGTGCACTGAGCAGGAATCAAACCCACACCTCTGAGATCCCAAAGGCATGTACCAACCCACTCAATGAAAATGACGCTTGGTAATATAGCTGAAAGGAACAGTTCAAAATGTTTCCAAAGTAATCACAAGTGAATGAGTAAAAGAAATAAATGCTGATGTTTACAAAGAAAGTGGAATTATATTTAGATCCTTAAATTAATGTCATCCTTAATTTCTTTATTTACGGAATTCCATATTATGTTCCCTATTAAGCAGATTCTAAAAAGTACACTTAGTTTTACTGAAATAAAGTGTACTGTGATCTTGCAAGTATTCATAGAGAAAGATAAAACACTATAGCTTTTTATAAAGTATTTCAACTTAATATACAGGTGCAGCCATTCAAAGTTTGCGGTACAAACCCGTATCGCACACATCTAAGCATGAGCCACCGCGCCATACCACGGTATGTGATAAACTGGCCAAGATGACCGACAGGGGCACTCGTGGTGCATTGGTTAGTAGTGAAAAGATTTAATCATTTTAAGTTTTTTACTGTGCACATTTTAATTCGCTTAGTATTGAATATTTATATGAAATTTTACAACTAAAGGGAAATTTTAGTAGCTGAGCATAAAAAGAATAGGAGCATAACACATCTGAAGGTCATAAATTATATTAATTTAGGAACATAAACATATTATGTAAACTGTATATTGCTGGTATTGGTAGTTTAAAGAAAAATACACACCAGAATTCCATTTCTCCCTGAACATTTTAAGCATCAAAGTCTTACATGTGGTTATTTCGGAAACATTTTTACGCTCTCCTTCTGACCATGTTACTGTACGTTTATCTACAGTACTTTGTGAGAAAAGTGATAGTTTTAAGCTTTTCTGTGAATACGCTCGATATCGGAGTAAACAAAAGCATACTTTTAGAATTTGATTAAAAGGGAATATAATATGGAATCGCGAATCTAAAGATATTAATAACGATATAATTATATTCATGTACTGTAGCGCAAACAGTAGTATAAGGCTTTCTATTGATATGTGTATTGCTGTTTCAAAGCTTTTATGTGACTGCGTCAGTTGCGTGATAGCTTAAGTGACTGACATAACCCTGAGGTCTGCCAGCTATCATCACGAGTTTTCTTTTAACAAGTAAACATTTCTTTGAAAAACTAAAATAACAATAGCAAAATAGCAATATTATGTACTCTCTATTGACTTTTTTATATTTCTAAATATGACAACATGTTCGAATCTAAGTCATTTATTAATAACAATGAATAGTTTCAAACTACTGATGATATCATTATCATCAATATGTGAAAAAAAGTGAATCCTGTTTTTTATGGTCTGTAGCTGAAATCCTGCTTAACTAAAAATTAGACACAAGAAGAGTATTATTGGACAATGTTGTGAGGCTAAAGAAATCAATAACGATATTAATTCAAAGATCTAAATATATTTAACGCATACGCCTAACATTAGAGGGTGTGTCTGCTCGCCTGTGTGGTGTCGTCACTGTCTTTCCCTCTGAATAGCTAGTACTGTGTGGATCCCTTTAGATCTTTCTTCAGATTTAAAAGGTTATTAATAATATCTTCAGTGTCACATTAACATTGGAATGTTCTTCCAAGTGTAAAAAGAGGCGATACTCAACCTGTCTCCTTCATAAATTTTCAGTTTACATGATCATTTTTAATGAATAATGTCTTCCATATCACATTAAAATTGAAACACTTTTAACAGGTGTAAATCCACCTATTTCTAACTGCTTTATCCAGGACAGGTAACAGTTTCACAACCCCCTGCCTGTCTGACTTTCTTTTTAACTCTTCTGTGCCCAAATCGCAGCGGATGAGAAAGAAACAAAGTGAAACTTAGAGCGTACACATATGAAAATTCATATTCTTTACTCAACAGCTTTTTAAAAACAGTGAGGTGAAAGAGGTTTAATACAGGTGGGTAGCCATGTACAGCATGCGTAGGCTGCCAAGGAACAAGCAATAGGTTTATTCCATGCTGAAAAGAGAAGAAAGACACAAAGTTCCATCTGTTTCAGGCTGTGCTATTGTGTTTCCTATGGTGATATATGGGTTTTTCGCACGAAGCTGTATTGAGCAGTATTTCTCGTGTTGTGAACTTGTGTACACAGCTGTCCCCCCGGGTTCCAGTTAGTGCGTAATTATGCATCGATGAAAAACCGGAGGTTTGAAAAAAGAGAATTAGCTCACTGATAGTTTTATGTGGAGGCTGTGAAAATTTTCACAAGTCATGGTCTTTAAAATACATTTGGTTTGAAGGCTTTCTGTTTCCCTTGCAAGGGTATGAACAAAAGAATATTTGAGCGTGGTCAAAAAAATGACTTAAAAACAACATAGTGAAGGCTGTGAAAAGTCAAATGTACTTTGTACGCACAGCAAGTGTTTTCGTAACTCTAGGAGTTTTTGTGAAAAAGCTACAGGTGTGCCAATTGTAATCATTTGTATTTTTAAATACATTTGAGAAAAGTATTATCTATACAATAAAGTTGCATTTAATACCACTCGATAGTTATATTAATAGAGATAAGCTCTCTATTAAAGCTCAGATCAAAGATCAAGCACAGATCAAACAGCAATATCTCACACACTGGGACTGATTTGTGATCTGTGATGTGGTTGAGTGTGAATTGTGGTGCTCTAGCGGGCAGGCTGTGCCGAAAAATAAATAAAAACCGGTTTAACAACTCTTAAGCATACTGTAGTTTTTGTTAACACAAGTTTATCAGTGAAAAGACCACAGGCATTCTCAGAGTAGGATAGGCATACCTTCCAATGGAAGACAGTCCCTCTTCCCCCCAGAGACAGACAGACAAATGTTTTCACTGCCTATTTAGTAGCTATTCAGAGGGAAATGCGGTGACGTCACTGTGCTGGCAAGCATACTCTTAAGGTTAAAATATCACTTTTCTCACAAACTATATAAACAATATGGTCAGAAGGAGCACGTAAAAATGTTTCCAAAATAATAATTAAATTCTGAAAAGTATGAGTTTCTTTAACTGTGATAATGAGCGCAAGTATTCCTGGAAAATGGTAATCACTTAACTTTGAGTGTTTTGTGATATTTAGAATGACCAAAAAATTCAATATAGTGTCGATAATATTTATTGTCAGTAATAATATCAGTAGCAGTTTGAAATTATTTGTTGTTATTAATAAATGACTTAGCTTCGAGTATGTTGTGATATTTAGAAATATAAAAAATGTTAATATAATGCCAATAATATTGGCTATTTGGGTTTTTCAAGGAAATGTTTATTTGTTAAACGAAAACTCATGGCAATAGCTGGATTTGAACACCCATTGTTTACAAACAATGTAGACACAGAGACTCAGACTTTGTGGAGTGAAATTTGGCAAGCCAGCACTCCTGGGAGAGAGAGAGAGCAGAGCAGGCACAGGGGTGCAAAAACCAGGTGATTTCCCCAGACTGTACGCCTGTTTCAAAGTGGGTCAAGCTGCACTGGTCAGCGGCTTTCCTAATCCTCGCCCTGATCACTACCACTCCTGTCCTGCCCATCGTGGTGTACCCCAGCCAGGCGCTCTTCGGCCACAGCACCAGGCGAATGTGCAACATTAATGTAGGGCTTGCAGGTTTGCGCCCTACACCCTGCGGTACTGCTGTGTACATACAGTACGAACATGTTGTGATATTTAGAAATATAAAAAATGTCAATATAATGCCAATAATGGACAGTTTTTCAGTGCTTGTATGATCAATGGAAATGTTCAAATAAATGTGCTATAGAAATAAACAAAAAACAAGTAATTTATTCCTTTATCATATTGGCTAGCTAATATCCTCTCCTTATTAGTTCATGTTACTTGTGGCTGTGTTTCTGCGTTGCGTAGCAACAAGAGACTAATTTCTCAGGCGGAGGAACGTAAACAGCTTAATTTTCTTGTTATATAAATTTGTTTAATTAAAATACATTCTATACAGCAATCGCATATTTGGTGACCGTTTTATAAAAGTAATAAGACATCCGAGGCCTGTGCTTTATCATGGATATAGTCAAAGTTAAATTCTAAAAGTATGCTTTTGTTTACTCCGATAACGAGCATATTCGCAGAAAAGGTTAAAATGATCAATTTTCATAAAGTATATAAACGTACAGTAATATGGTCAGAAGGAGCACGTAAAACAGTTTCCGAAATAACCACATGTAAGACTTTGATGCTTAAAATGTTTAGGGAGAAATGGAATACTGGTGTGTATTTTTTTCTTTAAACTACCAAGACCAGCCATATACAGTACAGTTTACATACAGTAATATGTTTATGTTCCTAAATTAATATATTTTATGAGCGTGTATAAGGCATGGTGAATCGGAGATTCTCAAGACTTACTTTGTATGATTGGAAACGAATGCTTGACCGGATCAACGAAGTGCTGTGGTGTTACTTTTTGTCAATGAAAAAATAAAGTATTTTCATTTACAAAGACCGTTACAAAGAATGTGGACCAGGGTAATACTTTGAGTTTACAGCTTGTCCAAGGTCATTCATTATAAATACTATTAGTAATATATTCAGTAAAGACTTTGATGCATAAAATATTTCTGCATAATTAAAATATTTATGATAAAGGTTGTAGGTTGTGTACTTTTGTCCAAGTGAGCAATCTTGCTTTCATAAAATATACCAACTTTTTAATGTGTAATGATTAACATGCTGTAATACACAATTTAAATTAAAAAGTCTAAAGAGTATACAACTTAAATACTAAATTGAATAAAGATTGTCCCTCAGCATTGATCAGGATTCAAAACCAGGTGTTTTCTGGTGACAGCTCAAATGCTGTACATGAGAGGTTAAGCTTTATTAGCTCCACCTGGCGGTTTTACAAGATGATTCCAGATACTATTAACATAATCTAATTTGCATACGGTATATAACGCGTTGTACCCCGCTCGTTTTGAATGGCTGCATCTGTATTTAGAATGAGCACGTCAAAACGTTACCAAAATAAATACAGTAAGTGATTGAATTAAAGACTTTGATGCATAAAATGTTTACGGAGAAGGTGGAATACTGTTGTGTTTTTTTTTCTATTTAAGGTACCACTGTACATCCAGCCATGTACAGATGCAGCCATTCAAAATGTGTGATAAAACCCAGTACCACTGAAAATTATCTGCAGAATAGCACAACATAGTGCAGTACGTGATCGACTAGCCAAAATGAAAGACAGGTGGCACTTGTGGTGCATTAGTTGTGAGTGAAATGATTGCTTGATGTAATCTCTTTACCATGCATGTTTAAATCCGCTTAATATGGAATATATCTTTAATGGGTATTGTATCCTGGTTGATACAGACATTTTGACCAGCTGTGGGAGGGGCTAGGAACATGTATTGTTTTATGCAATTAAAACATACGAGGGAGTCATGTGTTAAGGACTTAGGTCATGTGATTTCATCTGAGCATTCTGGGATAGACTTGTCACTCCTTTCTGAATCTGTCATGATGGAAGGTGGGGAAGGCTTCACTGACCATATGGCAAGTACCTTTATTTATTTTATACATAATGCTAATTGGGGGGCACATTTTTATAAGCTATTCATTTTTAAGGATGATCTGACATGTTAATGTGAAAATAATTTGAATTATATTTGTACTGTTCTCCAAATGTGACATTAAATATCTGTATCCCCTGGGAAACGTTGCCTAAATGGGGGTGTAAAACAATGATTACTAGCACTAGTGCCTGTTCTTTAAAGGCCATACTTAGGCCATACTTATTAGATATTAAATAACAACAACAATTGAAATGCTATTTTTTCATTCTTTCATCACATAAAAGCATTATTGCATTATTGATTAACTTTAATATAATTTACTATTTCAGGGAATTTCCACAAAGATATTTTTGAGTAGACCTAGGAGAGAGATTCAGCCAGTAGTCTTGCCGCCTGATGTCTCTTCAGATTCAGAGCAAGGGACAAGTAAGGAAGATGATGAAGACTATGAATATGCAGAAGGCCTAAGAGAAGATAGCATCAGCAGCAGTGAGGATGGCAGTAGTGACAGTAACTGTAGTGATGAGGCAGCAGAAGGAGGACACCCGTCCAGACAAATTAAGAAATGTAGGTTATGTAAACTAATAAATAGGATACTGTTGATAAAGTAACACTATATGGTGTGTGCATATGTGTATGTGTGTGTTTCTGCACTTACAAGAATGTATGCATGTGGACTGGAGACCATACATAAATCCAAAACTGCTAACTGACCACAGAGAATGTCTACCTGGAAGTAATACATGTGGTTTATAGAATGTATAGTGAGCAAAAAAGGGGAGTGTAAATGGTTTCCAATAAACCAATATATATTTTATTCCTTTCCAGGTGAAAAAAAGAAGATTTTGAACACCAGTCTGTTGCAACACCAAAATATTTCAAGGCACCAGATGAAATCTTTTCTCCACTAAACTATTTTTCAAATTCTTTGACAATGAGATCTTTGAGTTAATTGCTCATCAGATCAATCTATATCATGCCAACTGATTGGTGGAAGCATAAACACCAACATTAGTGAAATCAAAGCATTCATAGGAATCAAATTGTTCATGGGTGTAGTGAAAATGCCTGTAATGGAAGATTACTGGGCCAATGATACAAGATCTGACAAAATAGCAGATGTAATGCCAATTAAGTGCTTCAAATGCGCTTCCTTTAATGTTTCATGAGGGTTTTGTGTCCATAAAACAGGTTCCCTGTAACATTCTCTGTTCATGAATATAAATGTTCAGTTCTTCATCCTGTCATGCTAAGACAATGTCTAACTCTTAGAAATATATCTGCTCACCTTTTTATCTTGACTGATTATAGAGCAGCAGTATATTGCTTTAACTATTTAGCTTAACATACCGCCTTCGTTTTTATTGCTTCCCCAAATTCTCAAAAACATTTTAAAAAATCATAAACAACTTTTTCTTAAGTATCTTCTTTAAACCTAATTGTTCACAATATATTTATAAATGACCATTCTGATTCCTGCATGTAACACTCTGTACTTTACATCACATTAAGTGTAACCTGTCTGGTGTTTGTTCACTGCTAAGTTTTGTCTACGTTTTTTTTTTAATTTCCTTTGCTTCTATGTCTTGCTAATCCTTCTGTTTTGGAATAACCTGAAGATTTGGCTAGTTTAATAAATAAACCAGAATCTAGATCAATGATAGAAATAATAAAAATGTGTGATACAGATCCCTGAGGTATATTATGTCACCCAATAAAATGTTATATGTTTCCAAAATATTTTACATTGCTTTCCCATTAGATCTGGTGCCCCTTCCAGAATTCAGTCACTGTTGCTTATTGGCTCAGAGGATTTACAGCAACAATTTGTAGACAGTGGTGAACTTCACAATGCCAAAGATGTGGTCTTCTTCCATGGCACAATTCTACAGTGTCTAGGTTTCATGATGTCACATGCTCAGTGCCACAGTATGAATCTTTATAAATACTTTATAGTAATACTAATAATACTATAATAAACATATGTATAGCCCTTCAGTAATTAGATCTCATGATTGTCATACAGGATACCAATTTTTTTACTTTGTTTATCTTCCATCTAACCCACCATGTGTGAGATTATATACATACTGTATACAGTATATAGTTACAAATGGGTGGTTACAAAAGTGAGAATAAGCAGGAATTGATTAGCTATTAAAAAATAATCATAACCCGGATCTTGTAAAATTAGAGGCACATGAATTCTTTGTTCTCTGGAATAGCTTTGGTAAAAAGATTAATAATTCAGGCACACTTGGTTAAACAAATAATTATTAACAATGCCAGTACAAACACTACACTACATACAACATTAACATACAACACATAAGTTTCTATATGTACACAGTATGTACAGACAAGGACTTCAGAGGCCTTCATCTAGAATACCAGGTAAAACCCCAGACTGCTATCAAGTATTTGACTCTTAAGTAATGCCTACAGAGGCTAAAATAAGAGATAAGCTGCCTTCTAAATATTTAGCTCCAATCAAGTTTATTCAGATGATCTTGAGCTAAGAACTCTAACCTTGCACAAGCTTCAAGTTCCCTTCCTGTCTGATGTCTGACCTTATTTTTCTTCTCTTACCTTCCTCTTTCTCTATCATGATCTGTTCTTATATGGTGTCCTTCTGGACTATTGATTAAGATTTAATCATTTAGCCCAAATTTGATTAATTAAGGTAAACCATATTATTTTGCTTTGTGTTTTTCACACGCAGCACAACTAAACAAAAATTCCTTGGTTTGAAGCTTAAGGAAGTGGAAATATTGACACTAGTTACAGATGCAGCCATTCAAAGTGCGCGGTACAGACACGTACTGCAGGTAATTGGCTGCGGTATCGCGTATCATGACGCAAGATGACGCGGTTCGTGATTGGTTGACCGACAGGGGCACTCGTGGTCCGTTGGTCTGTCGTAGAAAGACTTACTGTAAACGTCTTTACTGTGCCCGTTGTAGATATTGAATTTTACCACTGAAGGGAAATCTTAGTAGCTGAGCATAAAAAGAATAGGAGCATACTGTAACGCGTGTGAAGGCCATAAACGATATTAATTTTGAAACATAAACATACAGTATATAGCTGGTCTTGGTACTTTAAAGAAAAAAATACACACCAGTATTCCATTTCTCCCTAAACATTTTAAGCTTCGAAGTCTTTAACTAACGTGATACCGGAGTCAACAAGCATACTTTTAGAATTTGATTAAAAGGGAATATAATATGGAATCGCGTATCTAAAGAATTTAATAACGGTATGATTATATTCGTGTGCTGCGACAGGGCTGTGTAGGGCTGTTTCGCCTGCCTGTTCATGCGAGCTGTCTTGTAGCCTACTGGTCTAGGTGCGTGACTAACAACGCACAGGTTGTGTGTTTGAATCCAGCTGGTGCTGGACTTTTCTTTTAACAAACATTTCTTCGAAAAAATAGAATAGCGATATTATGGACAATCAATTGACTTTTATATTTCAAAATATCGCAACATGATCGATTCTAAGTCATTTTTGATAACAATGAATAGTCACCTTCTTCTCTTCTGGCAGCGGTTCCTGCTTCTATTGTGTGTGTGTGTGCAACAGAGTAAATTTTTATAGAGAAATGGAGGCTGGACAGTATGCGTTACAATATAAACATTTATATTGATTTAAATCGTGTTCTGATTTAAATCGCAAACGCGTGTTTAATTATGTGTTTTTTAATCATAATCAGGCTAATGCATTTCTACATTTTCTGTATGAACCAGCTTAGAGGTTCATACAGAAAGACAGCTTGTGTTTAAATTGAGTGTAAGGTAATTTATGCTTCTAAAGTCATGATCAGCATTTATTATTGTACTGTGCTGTAAACTTTTTCTGTGCCCAGTCACATTATTTTATAGCGTTTTTATTGCGTTATTAAATCCGGTGGCGCTGTGTGTTAGTTTCCTGACTCCCATGTCACATGGTCTGTGATTGAATCCCATGGAACTATGACTTTATTTTTTAACAAACATTTCTTTGAAAAAATGAAACGTTTCCCTTGGTCAGAGATTAAATAAAACCTCACTCGCACCAAACAAATTTATATTTCTAAATATCACGACATGATCGAATTTAAGTCTTTTTAATAACAATGAATAGTCACCTATGCGTTACAAAATATACATTGGACAATGCAACGTAAATTGCAAAAATGCACTTGGAATCTGTCCAAGCCCTCCTACAAAAATTATTTAAACTGCGACACTGATCATTCATCTCTAAATAAACTTTATTTTATATAGCGTTTTAAGCGAATAGGTAATTAGATTGCTCATAAACCTAATCGCCTTTTCTACATAAACACAGCGTGATTGCTCTCTGAAAATGCTTTTCCTTTATATTTACAGTAGGCTCAGATTTCAACTATAGATATAGATTTACGTTGCATTGTCCAATGTTCTGTTGTAATACAGGCTAGAATACAGTTACAGTAGTCTAAGCTTTATCAGCCTATTTAAAATAATTTTTTTGAATCCCCGGCGGAACACACTGCATAGGAATCAGTGCTTTTATACGGTATATCGCCTTTAAACACATATATTTAAACATGCGTTTACGATTTAAATCAAAACGCGATTCAAATCAATATAAATGTATATTTTGTAACGCATAGGTGACTATTCATTGTTATTAAAAAGACTTAAATTCGATCATGTCGTGATATTTAGAAATATAAATTTGTTTGGTGCGAGTGAGGTTTTATTTAATCTCTGACCAAGGGAAACGTTTCATTTTTTCAAAGAAATGTTTGTTAAAAAATAAAGTCATAGTTCCATGGGATTCAATCACAGACCATGTGACATGGGAGTCAGGAAACTAACACACAGCGCCACCGGATTTAATAACGCAATAAAAACGCTATAAAATAATGTGACTGGGCACAGAAAAAGTTTACAGCACAGTACAATAATAAATGCTGACCATGACTTTAGAAGCATAAATTACCTTACATTCAATTTAAACTTTTAAAAATTTAAATTTAAACACAAGCTGTCTTTCTGTATGAATCTCTAAGCTGGTTCATACAGAAACTGTAGAAATGCATTAGCCTGATTATGATTTCCCAGGAGGTCTCCCATCCAGGTACTCACACCTGCTTAGCTTCAGTGGGTTGCCAGTTGTGAGTTGCAGGGTGATATGGCTGCTGGCTGGTCTACTAGTAACTCATAGCCATTCACAACAGCTGTTCACAAAGCACTTCAGTGTTCTGCCAGGCTTTTGTGGTGAAATAGAATAGAATGAATATGACTCATACCCCTGTACTTCCAAAGCAATTAATTTATCCAAAGTTTATGGATACGGTTGAACATTACACATAACAATTCACACAGCTTGCTGAGTAGGGATTTTGCCTATTAGCAGAATTTCTTGACACTTCAGCAAGAAGATTAGGTCACAAGCAAGGATGTGCCTGTGTCTTTTTTCAGGCCACAACATGGAACAAAAGTCTTCAATCTTCAATTTCTCTAGTATATGTCCAGAAGTTAAATTTTGGAGGAACTTTCATTGAAATAAAATAATCTCAATACTCTACATTAGAAAGCTAATTTCTCCAAATGCAGAAGACTGATGTGTCCTTTAATGTGAAAACATTTGTTTTGTACTGTACCCATCTTCAAAATAAAATCTCATACTTCTGAGAAAAATGATAAGCAGTTACAGTAGCTTTATACTGTAAAACACACATTTGCATGTTACCTCAAACTCACATGCTCAACCATTTAAATCTCTCATAAATTCATCCAGGCTTTCTCCTGCTCAAAGGAAAAAAAAAAGTTGTGACAGATAACTAAAAGCAACAAACCCTTGCAAGGTTATTAAACACTTTATAATTTTAAAGTGCACAATCTCTGAAGTTCCCTTTAACTTCACAATAACCTATAGTCATTACAGAGTGTGGAACGGTCCTGGTACTGCCCTGATATAATACTGAGCATACCTATCAAACAGAATTACCAACTGTCTGCCTGGTTTTTGTGCACTTGCTAGTTTCCAATAAATAAATATATAAAACTATTGTTTATAGATTTGAGAGAACAAGTGTAGGTTTTAATGATTTACAGTATGTGTATGTGAGAATTTTTATATGCTGTACACAATCCTTTGCCAGTAATTAATAATAAATTATTGTTATGGTTCTGTCACTTGCAAAAGTGAAAGTTGAAAAAGATGTCTGGCACTTGTGTGAAGTACTTACAGTATGAGTGTAGTACAATGTCTGAGGTAGGCATGAATCAGCCATGGTGTTACCAAATTATGGAATTTGTTTTGTTCTTAAAGGGTCGCTTTCATAAAGATATGTTGCAGATGAAGAGCTCTTCCTTGCTCAGAAAGACAGGAGCGGTAAACTATGAGCTCTACTTGCCACTTACAATACCAACAGTACCAGTTAACTTTAGTAGTGACATTTTCATGGATCTTTTTAACAATAAAATTTACATCAGACTTCAGACACAATTAAACAGGCCTCAAAAAAGTCTGGTACAAACATTTTCAGCATGGAATAAACCTTTACTTTAATGGTATAAACCTTAAATGGATTCATATTCTCAATAAGATTTGGTGCTCAGTAACATGGCTTAGAAAATGACAGAAGACATACGTATCATGCTTATCCTTCTATTTTTCATAATCGTAAACTCCTTAAGGCAGTTACATTTTCTCTGTTCTGACCTGGAGTTACAGAGAAATTTAAATTCTAATAAGAGATTTGTAATGAGGAAAGTCATACCAATCGCTCATACCAGGATTTGCAATTACAATACAAATACTTTCTTTCTGTATGTGTTTATTTTGCAGTTTGAGTCTATGGCATTCCTTTGGGGGTCTATACTCCAAGGCATGACTTTTTTATGGGAACATGACATTTTTTTAAAGTCTTTTAATGCAAGCTTCATATAAACCCTTAACAGTGGTTACTGTCTGGAGTAGGTACTTGAATGGCACAGATTCATTGAAATGATTCAATTTCTTTTGAAAATATTTGGGATAATACATATTCCAGAAATCACAGCCGTTGAATTATCCAGAAATTAATTTCTCTCAGGGTGTATTTAACCCCTCATGGATGGCATTGTATGAAATGAGTTTGTAGTTCCCCATTTGCCTCTATTATGAGATGTTGTGGACACTATTTTATACATTTTAGGAGTGTCCATAGGAAGGTATGTTCTAGAAAGAGTGAACTTCTGTTTTGCCATTATTTTTAATAGGGACGTTACATGTTTACACTTGGTGCTCCTACTAGAGGAGAGGATATGATTAATCTAGGCTTATCACAGAAACTGAAACACATCTGGTTGGTGAGTCTACTGTGGGTAAAATGTTACTGGTACCGCATGTTGTAAAGCTCAGTATTTTCTCTCTTGGCCTGACTTTTTTAATGTCTGAGTGTTAGAATCCATGTTGTTGCTGGTAAGGGAACGGTAGGTGCTGTGATTGACACATTCAAAGCCTTGTACAGAGATACTATTGTAGCTGTTTGACAGTATTTTAGATGTCCTTAGTTAAAAGCATGGGAAGAAGTACTGCCAAGGGGAGGGGGGGGGAGCAAGGATTTTTTCTTTGAGTTTGTGAGGTTATTTTTTATTATATTGTGTTTCAGAAAGCAAGAAAATAAAATTTACTGTATGATAAAAAGAGAAAGAGCTGGAGTAGATCCTCAGATCAGTTTGCTACCAGCAATCAAACAAAAAAAAATGGAAAGAATTGTCTCCTCCTGATTGGAACCTTTCTTACTGTCTTATAATTTATCAGGCTACCTTTTAATTTCCACTGAGAGAAGGAAGTCACTTGTCATGCAGCTATTTTATTCTTCATTGCACAATATGCTCTAAGTTAGCAAATGAAACATGAACACTTATTGAAATAAATCAAGAATACGATTAACATGAATGTATAAACATCCAAACTATACTTTATCACATTTAATTATTGGGTTAGCTTTTTATTGAGCCGAAATGTTATAAATGTGTGAACGTCTGTAAAATGGAAATATTTATATTTTTCTCTTTTCTGTTACCTGCCTGACAGCATTTTGTATGCCATTCTGTATATTACTGGAAAATATTAGACCCAACCTAAAGAATTCATGGGGGTAGTGGGACACAGTACTGCAAAGAGTCTCCTAAAGGGACAGAGCTATTAGTACTTATGTGTTTGAGTCTGGAGAATATAGTAAACTCTAAACATTAAGGGAATGCATGGAATCGGAAAATATAAATTGCATAGTACACAAGACTTAACTGGTTTTATTCTAGGAAAGCAGACAAGACTGAGTCATGGGACTCAGAGGATCCAAGGCTAGACTGAGTATAATAGGCTTCGGGCTTCTATTGTGACATCTACTGTAAATTACAGAAATGTTAAAAGTTAACAAAATAAAGTAACTAAAATGTGGTCTGAAATCACCCCTTTAGACACCCCTTTTACTTCACTGGTGTCAGATATGAAAGGCAATAGTCTCCCGTTCTGTTTGCTGTGTGTTGCAGCAGAGGGACTCCCTGCAGCTGAAAGGGGCAGAGTAACTTGCATGCCCTCTAGTACAGTTTACACATGCACGACTTTAAAAGCTAGCAGGACAGGTTTCGATTCACATTAGCTGGCGAGCCTTGTTAAAAAAACTAATGATAATGTAACATGCCACTGTTCATGAACAAAGCTATACTGAGATTTCCTTAGATACGCGATTAAAAAATAAGTAAATAAAAATTTGAATCTTCTGTGGAACACATTCCATAAGAATCAGCGGTTTTACAGTATATATCGCCTTTAAAGGTGGCTTCTCAAAATGCTTTACGGGATAAAAACAACCAGAACAGCAGCAACAACAATATTGTATTTCATTGCACTTTGAAAACCAAGTAATAACTTAACTATACAGTACGTGCAAACGTTTCGTATGTTGCTGTCGTGAATGCCTGCGTACCCATAAGTATCTTATTTGCCTTGAGTCCTGTCTACAGTATCTCTGTCCCACTACCCCCCTCTCTCCCTCAATTCAATTCAATTCAAGGTGTTTTATTTGCATGACAGATGGGTACAATTCTTGTTGGGAATGTATACTTTGATATTTACACCCGGCGCGGCACCGAGGGAGCGTCTGCATTTATAACTTGGTTTTTAAAATTAGTCAAACAATATGAAGCATCTCCTATTACTTTTAAGTCCCTTAAATACATTGAGCACAGCTTTCTCACCATCCTTACACAAAGCAGAAACTTTCCGATGACTCACAGTACAAGTGGAAAGATTACAGATTTTAATCGTCTTAAATTTTGTCTTTAATTTTGCCTGTGGAGTGTATCTTATTAAGCTCTAAATTGCATTTTGACCACGGTTTTTGACTTTTTTAAAATTGCATTTTGGGCGCGGACAGCACATACAAGGGTTAATGAACTGCGCCAAGAAATTTAAAATAGTATTCTTTTGGTGTGAGGGTAGAAGTGGACCACAGCAGGCATAATCAGCAAACCAGGAAAACAAAGAACAGGACAGGTGAGATGTGTATCCAGAAAGCGAGTGATCAGAAAAAGGAAATGGAAAACGCAGAAAAAGGAAACGCTTTACAGGATAAAAACAATAACAACAGTAGTGGCTGTGCAAACGATTTTTTTTATCGAAATACAAAATGAGATACTGTATAATGATGTGCATGAACAAAGGTATACTGCAATTTTCCTTAGATACGCGATTAATGCTTCGTAGGAGGAGGCGCTCTTTTCCTCTAGTCTAACAGTCTGTCCACAAACAAAACATTCCTGTTAGACAAGAGGAATTGAAAAAAAAAAAACACTTTTGTCAATGAAAACCGGTGTGTGTGTCTCTCTCTGCTGGATGTCCCTCTCACAAACTGCTGAATGAATAAAATAATTTTATTGAAAACGCATTTGCGATTGTCTGGTATTTAATTTGGTCCCTTTTAACTGTTTTTCGATCTACTGTATTGCTTTGAGATGCCACTTTTAAAGGCGATATGTAAAATAAAGTTTTTTATTATTGTTATAGAGAAACATGATCAGATTTTCCCTGGTTCAGAAAAAAGATCTAAAGTGCTACACATAACTTTCTTAATTCAATGTATTTAAACCAGTGAACTACTGTAGGTGTCACATAACATTCAGAAATACAATCACGTATTTGACAAATAAAAACAATTACAATCTAATCCTTCCACGTTTGATCCCAAAATCCCAAGAAATATAAATCTTGACGGGTAGAAAGCTATGCTGAAAGTTTATTAAGATACTTAGAAGACGAAGATACTGTATCAATTTATGTTGCATTAGCCTGATTATGATTAAAAAACACACATAATTAAACACGCGTTTGCGATTTAAATCAGAACACGATTTAAATCAATATAAATGTTTATATTGTAACGCATACTGTCCAGCCTCCATTTCTCTATAAATATTAACTCTGTTGCACACACACACACAATAGAAGCAGGAACCGCTGCCAGAAGGGAAGAAGGTGACTATTCATTGTTATCAAAAATGACTTAGAATTGATCATGTTGCGATATTTTGAAATATAAAAGTCAATTGATTGTCCATAATATCGCTATTCTATTTTTCCGAAGAAATGTTTTGTTAAAAGAAAAGTCCAGCACCAGCTGGATTCAAACACACAACCTGTGCGTTGTTAGTCACGCACCTAGACCAGTAGGCTACAAGACAGCTCGCATGAACAGGCAGGCGAAACAGCCCTACACAGCCCTGTCGCAGCACACGAATATAATCATACCGTTATTAAATTCTTTAGATACGCGATTCCATATTATATTCCCTTTTAATCAAATTCTAAAAGTATGCTTGTTGACTCCGGTATCACGTTAGTTAAAGACTTCGAAGCTTAAAATGTTTAGGGAGAAATGGAATACTGGTGTGTATTTTTTTTCTTTAAAGTACCAAGACCAGCTATATACTGTATGTTTATGTTCCAAAATTAATATCATTTATGGCCTTCACACACGTTGCAGTATGCTCCTTTTCTTTTTATGCTCAGCTACTAAGATTTCCCTTCAGTGGTAAAATTAGATATGAATATTCAATACTTAAACGGGCACAGTTAAGACATTAAATATACATTTACATACTGTATACAGTTTATGTTCCTAAATCAATCTCTTTTATGAGCATGTGAAAGGCATGGTGAATCACTGTACTTTGCATGATTGGAAAGAAATGCGTGATTGCGAAATGCTGTGGTGTTACTTTTACAAAGACGGTCAATGAAAAAAAGAATGTTGACCAGGGCAATACTTTGAGTTTACACTTACAGCTTGTCCAAGGTCATTCATTATTAATACTATTAGTAATATCTTCGTTAAAGACTGATGGCCACAGCTCAAACATGAGAGGTTGAGCTTTATTAGCTCCACCTTGCGGAAATTCTGGATACTATTATTTTGCTTGTCGTATTATAGGAGAATTTACGGTAACTAGCGGTATTTACCGGTAACTCGCTGTATTTACCGGTAGCTTGCGGTAGACTGCGTACAGCGTACCGGAAAATAATGTGGTATCGCCCGCGCATTTTGAATGGCTGCATCTGTAGGTATTACCCATTGTGTCTAGATTCTTAGAGAGACCTCCATTGTCATGTACCTCAGCCTATAATACAATAATAATAATAATAATAATGATTATGATGATGATTATTAGTTGTAGTAATAATAGTATTCACACATAGGTGCAAGCAAAGCATTTTTGCTAAAGTATTATAGCATTATGCTAAAGTATTGCTAGATTTGGTTGTACAATCTTGCTACAGTGAATGAAAGTTTGGAAACGGTTTTCCAGGGTCTATGGGGACAACTACATCTGCTGTTTTTTGTTCCAACTAAACTCTAAATCACCAGTACTAACTGATGTCTTTAATTAGTCTGCTTGGTTGTTTAGACTTAGGGTTTATTTGTTTGTGCAGACAATATAATATATTTCAATTATAGAGTTTCATGCAGCTTAGCTTATCAACATTATGAACTGTCTTCAACTTGCTTATTCTTACTTCTGACTAAATAATTATAAATGTGATAAATGCAGGATGAACAGACCCAACATCCCACAATGAATGACTTTTCTCCTACTTCAGAGGTCCAATTAGTTTTATTTCAAGATAAACACAGATATGAGGTGAATTCTGAAACTCAGAAATTAGTACACATTTGATATTTGCTTACATATATACAGATGCAGCCATTCAAAATGTGCGGTAAAACCCAGCACCACATGAAATTATCTGCAGAATACTGCGGAATACTGCAGTACACGATTGGTTGGCCAAAATGACCAACAGGTGGCACTGTGGTGCATAAATTGTGAGTGAAATTACTGCTTTATTTAATCTCCTTACCATGCATGTTTAAATCCACATAATATGGAATATTAATATGGGCTTTTACAACTAATGAGAAATTTGGTAGCTGAGTATAAAAATAAGAGGAGCATAATGTCTCTGAATGTCATGCACAAAAAACAGGTGATTTTTCTTCTTCATGATCAGCTTAGAAAATAGACTGGTGAATTTACACTTGTAAAAATGTTCCCATTTTAATGCAATATGGAAGATATGATTAATAATATATTGGATGATCTGTAAGGTGAAGAGTTATAGAGGAGACACATTGAGTTTTTTTTTTTCTTTTCAGCTTGGAATTCACTTTTACATATTCGATTGCAGACACATTATGTAACAACACAGCTCTGTACGTAAACAAACATCTTATTTGTCACAAAGGCTAGGAGTTTTACACCCCGCTGTCTTTGTTATGTGTAATAGACAGTTTTGTTTGGGGGATGAGGATGGAAAATAGTTCTCATAGTGGTGTACTAGAGAACGTGTGTCAATGTTTTTGTGGTTTTATAAAAAATAATATAATAATAATCAAAAGTGCAAAAACATTTCACATAATAAAACCATGAAAGAAGCAGACCTTAAATTTAGATCGGGTTTCTCTGTAAGTGTCTGAACAGTTCAGTGAAATAAACTTCAATACTATGTAGCGGTGAGGCTTATTAATAAGGCAGAATTAAGTGTTTCTGAGCTTTCCCAAATTAGGCCTAATTTCTCTGTTCATCTCTGTGGTGCAGCCACAGAGAAAGAATTCATGCAAGCTGATTTAAGATGTTTTCTTGTGATAAGAAACCAGCTCCCAAAGGGGGATGCACTTAGCTAAACCTGGCTATCATGATCAATGGTCATCCATTGGCGCCTATCTGTCTAGGGAGTGCGAGTTGGACATCTGGATTGCATTCCTAAGTGTCAGGAGTAAGTGACTCATATCTCACCTTGATCAACCAATCAGGGACTGGTAGGGCCGAGTAACCCACGTGGGACTCTGATGCCCATGGAACTTTCAGCCAATCAATGAGCTGAAGTTCCTCCAGGTAAAAACAGGCAACACAGAGATTCAACAAGATTCAGAAGGGATTCTGGAGAGGATTCTGTGGACTGTTCTAAAGGGAATTCAAAGGAGAATTCCAGGGCAGGACGGCCCAGGAGCAGAAGGCTCCCAAGGGCAGGACATCCTTGCAGCGCGCCTCCTGACCATCCTGAGACTCAGCCCGGACAACCACGGAACGGCCAGTGTGTCCGAGTGCCAGAACTTTCCTTTGTTCTAAGAGTCTAGAGTGGAGGTTGCCAGAGAGTAACCAGCAGCAGGCCTCGTGAACAGGTCGGAATTGTGGACAGCTGAATCACTATTCAGAACTAGCTCTTCATTAGGAACGAACCGGTCCTCTTCCTGACTTGCTGGGACCCACAGTCATCTTTTCTCCTGTGCACAAACTTTGCTAGTTAAAGCCAACACTAACTAGCCGGTCAGTGAGCATCAGCAGCGCACCGGCGCAAGCCGCACAGCACAGCCTGGCACCGAGCCAGAGAGCGCGGATTGGACAGCAACAGCCTGCAACTGTTTCTTTGTGCCCGCAGGAGATCTGAATCCCCAAAGATTGGATGAGTATTCAACTTCAATGCATTACAGCTCAAGAATTCAATTGTTATCCCAACCAGTTGATATCAATTTAATTCCTAAGAGTTATGTACTTGTTTCGAGTATCTAATGTAGAAGTTATAACCAAGTTCATTTAGGAAACGGTCTTAATGAATGATATACTGAACGTATGTCCTCTTGATATATGTAACACTTCGTAACTGATTGAATATATATCTTTTGTATTCTGATAACCCTCTCGATAAGATCTGTTAGTTTAAGGCATATTCTATGTATTAATAAATGTATCCTCGTGTATTAGTACCTGTGTGTGTGCGTTGTTTGAGTTATGTCGCATGGTTGGACTCTAAAGCCATCAAAAGAATCAACTTTGTGATTTACTGCTACAATTAATAATTGTCTCAGTAAATGCCCAAACCCTACAGAACTGGTGCCTTCAGAGAGCCACTAACATTACATATTTGGCGTCCCTGAACGAATATGAATCACTACAACTACAAGCAGACAGATTTTAAATTCTTCAAGCAAAATGATCTATTTAAGGTTTATCAAAATCAGATTCTTTGCAATCAGTACACGACTTCTGAAAAGATACTGCACCCATTTCTCTCATCCAACCAAATGTTTGATTTATTAAAAAAATGTTGAAACCTGGGATATTATGCCTCAGAAATTTATAGTGTATTCCAAACAAAAAAGCTGCTGGGCACACCATGATCTTGACTTGCAGGTGTGAAGTAGAGTTAACAGCATCTGTTTTAAAACGGTTTTAGATTTGTGTTCAGATTTGTATCTGTTGGAACTGTTGCTTTACTTTGTGAAAATTGATCTTTTTAACCTTTTCTGCGAATACGCTTGTAGTGTGCTCTCTGAAGGCACCAGTTCTGTAGGGTTTGGGCATTTACTGGGACAATTATTAATTGTAGCAGTAAATCACAAAATGATTCTTTTGATGGCCTTAGAATCCAACCATGCGATATAACTCAAACAACGCACACACACAGGTACTAATACACGAGGATACATTTATTAATACATAAAATATGCATATAAACCTAACAGATCTTATCGAGAGGGTTATCAGAATACAAAAGATATATATTCCGTCAGTTACGAAGAGTTACATATATCAAGAGGACATACGTTCAGTATATCATTCATTTAGACCGTTTCGTAAATGAACTTGGTTATAACTTCTACATTAGATACTCAAAACAAGTACATAACTCTTAGGAATTAAATTGATATCAACTGGTTGGGATAACAATTGAATTCTCGAGCTGTAATGCATTGAAGTTGAATACTCATCCAATCTTAGGGGATTCAGATCTCCTGCGGGCTCTCTGGCTCCGTGCCAGGCTGTGCTGTGTGGCTTGCGATGGTGCGCTGCTGACGCTCACTGACTGGCTAGTTAGTGTTGGCTTTAACTAGCACAGTTTGTGCACAGGAGAAAAGATGACTGTGGGTCCCAGCAAGTCAGGAAGAGGACCGGTTTGCTCCTGATGAAGAGCTAGTTCTGAATAGTGATTCAGCTGTCCACAGTTCTGACCTGTTCACGAGGCCTGCTGCTGGTGCTAACCTCGGGTGGATCCTCTGGTTACTCTCTGGCAACCTCCGCTCTAGACTCTTAGAACAAAGGAAAGTTCTGGCACTCGGACACACTGGCCGTTCCGTGGTTGTCCGGGCTGAGTCTAAGGATGGTCAGGAGGCGCTCTGCGAGAATGTCCTGCCCTTGGGAGCCTTCTGCTCCTGGGCCGTCCTGCCCTGGAAATCTTCTTTGAATTCCCTTTAGAAAAGTCCACAGAAAGTCTCTCAGGCCCTCTGGTTGCCTGTTTTTACCTGGAGGAACTTCAGCTCGTTCATTGGCTGAAAGTTCTATGGGCATCAGAGTCCCACGTGGGTTACTCGGCCCTATCAGTCCCTGATTGGTTGATCAAGGTGAGATATGAGTCACTTACTCCTGACACTTAGGAATGCAGTCCAGATGTCCATCTGGCACTCCCTAGACAGATAGGCGCCAATGGATGACCATTGATCATGATAGCCAGGCTTAGCTAAGTGCATCCCCCTTTGGGAGCTGTCCCTTATCAAAAGAAAACATCTTTAAATCAGCCTGCATGAATAGCTTCTCTGTGGCTGCACCACAGAGATGAAGGGAGAGATGAGGCCTCATTTGGGAAAGCACTGCAACACTTAATTCTGTCTTATTAACAAGAATTGCCGCTACACGCTCATTAACAGAGTAAAAAAAAATTATACTTTAAGAATTTGATTAATAGGGAATATATTATGGAATTTCATATCTAAAGAAATTAATAATGATATAATAATATTCATGTACTGTAGCACAAACAGTAGTATAAGACCTTCCATTGATATGTGTATTGCTATTTAACTGCTTAACACATCACTTTCTTTGGCGTGATGTCTTAAGTGACTGACTTATAAGGCTGAGGTCAGAGGTATGGGCCCAGCTGTCACCATGAGTTTTCTTTTAACAAATATTTATTTGGAAAACTAAAATAGCAAATATTATTAGCATTATAATGACATTTTTTAATATTTCTAAATATCACAACATGTTCGTACAGTATATACACAGCGGTACCGCAGGGTGTAGGGTGCAAACCTGCGTGAGTCCGTAAAGCCCTACATTAATGTTGCGCATTCGCCTGGCGCTGCAGCCGAAGATCGCCTGGCTGAGGTACGCGGTGAGGGGCAGGACAGAAGTGGTAGTGATCAGGGCGAGGATTAGGAAAGCCACTGACCAGTATAGCTGACCCACTTTGAAATGGGCGTACAGTCTGGGGAGACTGCCCGGTTTTTGCACCCCTGTGTCTGTTCTGCTCTGCTCTCTCTCTCTCTCTCTCTCTCTCTCTCTCTCTCTCTCTCTCTCTCTCTCTCTCTCTCTCTCTCTCTCTCTCTCTCTCTCTCTCGGGAGTGCTGGCTGTGCCGAATATCATTCTACAAAGTCTGAGTCTCTGTGTCTACATTGTTTTTAAACAAACCAGTTTCATAAGTGTTTCCTCAGCTTCTGAGTAGAATAGGCCAAGTCTTCCAATAAAAGACAGTCCACCTTCCCCCCACAGACAGACTGACACATGTTTTCCTAGACAAACAGATTCACAACACGAACCTGTGTCAGTCTTCTGTGTAAAAAAAATCGGCTTGAACACCATGGGTGCTGTTTTTAATAAGCTGCTGAGTAAAGAATAGGAATTTTCTGCTGTCCGCAGTTTTGTGTATATAGTTTTATGTACAGGTTGTGAAAAGTTTCACAAGTAGAGGTCTTTAAAATTAGGCTGGGTAAACGATTTTTTTAATTCTTAATAAATCAATCAAAAACGAGATATAATGATGTGTTCCTGCTTAGACATTGCACGGCTTTAAAAGCCTTTAAAACAGGTTTTGATAGTTAATAACCACTTTTTATGAGCGAAAAATTAGTGATTTTTCTTCCTCGTGATCAGCTTAGAATCCCTGTGTACTCTGTAAGGTTTTAACTTCTTAATTAAATGTTTAAAATACACTAATATCATAAAAACAACACACGTTTTGAATAGAAAAAATCATACTCTGTTGTCTTCCTGGTATGTAGAACAGATCAGCAGGTCTTTTTTTCCACAATCAGAGGCTCTGAAAACAGCGTGCCGCCCACTGCACTGCATCAGAGTGGGAGGCGGCACCGAGAGGGGTAGGTTGCGTCTGTGTCTGCATTCATAACTTAGTGTTTAAAATTAAACAATGTAAATCATTTTCTTTGACTTCTAAGTCCCTTAATTATCATTAAGCACAGGTTTCTCACCAACTAGACTACTTCTTGTTACCATCATTAGACAAAGCAGGAACTTATTGTACTTTCTAATGATATTACACGTGGATAATACTCATTATCCTGTAACCAAGGGTTTTACACGCTAGGCACACCCACTGACCCATCACAACTTTCATATGTGAGGCCTTTCTTTCAGATACCTGGCTATTTCTTTAGATACCTGGATGTACATTGTACAAGCCCTGGTCTGATGAGGGTATGGTATGAACAATGTCAAAGTGGTATGTTTTGCAAGCAGAATATGTAGTGATAGATTTGAAAGAAACAAAGCATATTACAGTGGGAGGACTATAGGTTTATCTGCAGGAGTTTTGGTTCTGCAAACTAGGGAAAAGTAATCCAACAGCAATACAAAAAGGAAACACAGAACTGTGCATAATAGCTGTGTTTGAAAATCAAGAAAACAGTAAAGAAAAGTACATCTTTTCTCAAGATAACTCCCCTCACAAAGAAAGCTAAGTAACAGTTTAAATATGCCCCAAAACAGTATGTCTTGCATAAGTGTTAACTTTTAGAACCAATGTGAAACTGAAATAAAACACAGGAAACCCACAAATTACTGGAAGCACCCCTCATCCCAGTGTATTGCCTGTCCAATGAAGCTATCTACCAGAAATAATAAAACATTATGGAATGGATCCATATTATAAATCATGATGGTGAAAGATAAGAGGGCCTGCTTAGTGTGTAAAAAACTTGGTTGCAGAATTTTGAATGTTGTGCTTGAAATGCTATTGAGTCATGAAGAAGACCCCACTATTCCAGTATATTACCTATAGTGCCAGCTTAAAAAAACCTAAAAAATAAAGAACAGTTTCACAACCCAAAGCAAAGTTGTATGAGGTGAGGGGGGCTGTCTGGTCTGTGAGACACTTGGTTGCAGCATTGTGAATGTTGTGCTTAAAAAGCTATTGAGTCATGAAGACCCACCTATCCCAGTGTATTGCATGTCTAATGGTGCCATATTGAAAAATCATTAAAAAAAATAAAAGAGGTTTCACAACCCAAAGAAAGACTTGGAAAGGTCAAATGACCTGCTTAGTGTGTAAAAAACTTACTTTCAGCATTGTGGGTGCTGTGGTTTAAATGCTTTTGGCTTGTGAACAGTATTCCCCTATTCATAGGGGTGCACAGTGCCACATTAAATAAAAGCATGAGATAAAGAGATTCAGAATGCAGTCTTCTGTGTAAAAAAATTGGTTTGAACATCACGCGAGCATAAGCTGCTGAGGAAACAATATTTGAATTTTCCTGATGTCAGCAGTACTGTGTATATAGTTTATCCTTACCTGAATGAAAACAGGACATAAAGAAAGGGTTTCAGAAATCAAACAAAGCTTTATTCCCATGCTTACAGTCTGGGTAATTGGAGGCTGCGCTGTTATGCTTCTTATGGTGATATACGGGTTTTTCACATGAAGCTGTATTGAGCAGTATTTCTCGCATTGTGAACGTGTCTACAAAGCGATCCCCCGAAGTTCCAGTTAGTGCCTAATTATGCATCGATGAAAAAAAATAGATTCAAATTAGCTCAGTGATTTTATGTGGAGGCTTTGAACATTTTTACAAGTCATGGTCTTTAAAATACATTTGGTTTGAAGGCTTTCTCTTTCCCTTGCGAAGACATGAACAAAAGAACATTCGAGCTTGGTCAAAAAAATGGCTTAAAACTGACATAGTGAAGGCTGTGAAAAAAGTCACAATGTACTTTGTGCACACACCAAGTGTTTTCGTAACTCTAGGAGGTTTCGTGAAAAAGCTACAGGCGTGCCAAAATATTTTTTTAACTTCAAGCTAACTTTACCCGGTGTGGGCACCGCATTGTTATCTCAATCACCTGCTAATTCATTTTACACCATGGGAAGACAGGAGAATGTGATTGTACTGTATCTGTACGGAATGTGTGTTGCGTTTTCAAAATTAAAATTTAGAATTCAAAAGTAAAAAAAAAACTTGCAGCTTACTCAAAGATTTTAAGATGATCACGAGGAATTGTATTGCATGTCTAATGGTCTAACCCCATTTTCCCCATTTTGATTAAAATTGCAAACGCGTGTTTAATTAAATGCCTTTATTAAAACACAATCTGACAATGCAATGTAAATCGTTATCTTTGCCTTCTAAGTCCCTTAATTAACTTTAAGCATAGCTTTCTCACCATTTAGATTTATTTTTCATACCATCGTTAAACAAAGCAGGAGCGTATAGTATTTCCTCATGGGATCAAATATGGAAATATTAGATTGTAATCGTTTTTATTTTTAAAATATATTTTAGAAAAGTGTCATCTATACAAAAAGGTTTCATTTAATACCACTCAATAGTTATATTAATAGAGATAAGCTCTCTATTAAAGCTTAGATCAAAGATCAAACAGCAATATCTCACGCACTGGGACTGATCTGTGATCTGTGATGTGGTTGAGTGTGAAATGTGGCACTCTAGCAGGTTAGCTGGTGTCTGTGTGGTTTGGGCCGGCTGGCTATGCTGAAATATAAATAAAAAATGGTTTAACAACTCTAAAGCATACTGTAGTTTTTGTTAACAACTTTATCAGTGAAAAGACCACGGGCACATTTCCTCCCCCCTACATTCTCTGAGTACAATAGACGTACGTTCCAATGAAAGACAGTCCCCCTTCCCCCCACGGATGTTTTCACTGCCTAAAATTTGATTAGCTATTCAGAGGGAAAGGTGGTGATGTCACCACGCTGGCAAGCATGCTCTTTAGATAACGCAATTCCATATTATATTACCTATTAATCTAATTCTAAAAGTATGCTTTTGTTTACTCCAATAGTGAGCGTATTTGCAGAAAAGGTTAAAACTATCACTTTTCTCACAAAGTATATAAACAGTATGGTCAGAAGGAGCAAGTAAAAACGTTTCCAAAATAATAATTACATTCTGAAAAGTATGAGTTACTTTTACTGTGATAACGAGGGCAAGTATTCATGGAAAATGGTAATAACTTAACACTTAACTTAATGTTTTGTGATATTTAGAAAGACCAACATTTTCAATATAATGTCGATAATATTTATTGTCAGTAATATCAGTAGTAGTTTGAAATTATTTGTTGTTATTAATAAATGACTTAGCTTCGAACATGTTGTGAAATTTAGAAATATAAAAAAGTCAATGTACAGTAGTGTCCATAATATTTGCTAGTTTAGTTTTTCAAAGAAATGTTTATTTGTTAAAAGAAAATGCATGTCGATTGCTGGATTTGAACACCCGACCTTAGCCTTAGAAGTCAGTCACTTAAACCATTACGCCACAGACGCAGTTATGCACCAAACAGTGAAACAGAAGTACACATATCAAAAGAAAGTCTTATACTACTGTTTGTGCAACAATACATGAATATAGTTATATCATTATTAATTTATTTAGATAAGCAAATCCATGTTATATTTCCTATTAATCTAATTCTAAAAGTATGCTTTGTATACTCTGATAATGAACGTATTCGCAGAAAAGGTTAAAATGATAAATTTTCACAAAGAATATAAACATACAGTAATATGCTCAGAAGGAGCACGTAAAAACGTTTCTGAAATAACCACATGTAAGACATTGATGCTTAAAATGTTTAGGGAGAAATAGAATACTGGTGTGTATTTTTTATTTAAACTACCAATACCAGCAATATACAGTTTACATAATATGTTTGTGTTCCTAAATTAATATCGTTTATGATCTTCAGATGCATTATGCTCCTCTTCTTTTTATGCTCAGCTACTAAAATTTCCCTTTAGTGGTAAAATTCCATATAAATATTCAATACTAAGCGGATTAAAACATGCTCAGTAAAGAGATTAAATGATTAAATCTTTTTACTAACGACCAATACACCACAAGCCCAAAAGTGCAACATTATTATTAATATCTCCGTGTCGCATTAACATTGGAATGTTTTTTTTACAAGTGTAAAAAGAGGCGATACACAACGTGTCTCCTCTATAACTATTCAGTTTACAGAGAAATTCCGCCAGAGCCTCACGACATTGTCCAATAATACTCTTCTTGTGTCTACTTTTTAGTTAAGCAGGATTTGAGCTACAAACCATAACAAAAAAACATAATCCATTTTTTTCTCTCTGTTCCACTGCAATTCTGGTGTTAACAAAACATGTTTACAAAGAAAGTGGAATACAGTAATACTGCCAGCTATATAGATTTATAGATTTAGATATTTAGATCTTTAAATTAATATCATTATTAATTTCTTTAGATACGTGATTCCATAATATATTCCCAATTATAAAACATATAATTCCGGTCCTGAAATTTGATTGGCTGACACCCTTCTGAAGCCGTGCCATATTCTCTGGTATATGCACACCCCAGAATTTTGACTTTTTACTGTGTGATAAAGAAATTTGAAAGACTACTTCTTAGCGTAGATAAGAAAGCGTAGATAAAAAAGCTTGGATTCTCATGTATCTGACACACGTATCTTTTTCTGCTGTCTTTGTTGCGCTTTTGAGGATCCTTGTGATATTTTGAGCACTCGTTGAATGATAAGTGTTGCATAGTTTAAATCATTTTCATTCTTAAAAATTATGAAATGCTCTGTTAAAAGCAAGGGAGTTTTTACGTCTGTTATGGTAAAAGAAAATACCTGATGAACTAGGGATTGGACAGTTTTACAGTGCTTGTACAATCGATGGAAATGTTCAAATAAATGTGCTAAAGAAATAAACAAAAAAAGTCATTTATTCCATTATCATATTGGCTAGCTAATGTCCTCTCTTTGCTAATTACTTGTGGTTGTGTTTCTGCATTGCGTAGCAATGAGGGACTATATTCTCAGGCGGAGGAACGTACACAGCTTAATTGTCGTGTTAAATAAATTTTTAAAATTCATTCTATACAGCAATCGCATATTTGGGGACTGTTTTATAAACCTTTGATGCTTTAAATGTTAAGGGAGAAATGGAAGATTGTCGTGTATTTTTTCTTTAAACTACCAAGACCAGCCATATACAGTACAGTTTACATACAGTAATATGTTTATGTTCCTAAATTAAAATCGTTTATGACCTTCAGATGCGTTATGCTCCTCTTCTTTTTATGCTCAGCTACTAAAATTTCCCTTTAGTTGTAAAATTTCATATACATTTTCAATACTAAGTTGATCAAAACGTGCACAGTAAAGACATTAAATAATTAAATCTTTCCATGACCGACCAATGCACCACGAGTGCTCCTGTCGGTCATTTTGGGCAGCCCATCAAGTACAGCGGTATGACGCATTATGACGCGGTATGACGTAATGAGTTGCCTGAAGTATGGGTTGTACCGCACACTTTGAATGGCTGCATTTGTACCTCTCGTGACAGGCTAAAGCACACTCCTGCAGCATCAACATATCTCCCTCTCTCTGCTGGAGGTAATCAAAGACAGACTGGCATTTAACTCTGTCGTCGATATTTGGTGTTAAGAGAAACTATATTTAGAGCCATTATACATAAAGAAGTGACACCAGACTTTACAAAAACATTTCTCATCTGTTACCTTCTTTTTCTTTTTGGCAATTTCCTTCCAGCCATCCTCTGAATGAGTCTTCATCAGCCTTCATTTACATTTACAAAAATTAGATATAATGATGTGTTCCTGCTTAACTTAGACATTGCATGACTTTCAAAGCTATAAAAACACGTTTCGATAGTTAATAACCACTTTTTTTGCGCGAAATACGCGTGATTTTTCTTCCTCGTGATCAGCTTAGAATCTTTGTGTACACTGTAAGTTTTTTTCTTCTTAATTAAACATTAAAAATACATGAATTTCATAAAGGCAACACAAATTTCGAAAAGAAAAAATCATATTCTGTTCTCTTCCTGGTATGGCAATAGAACAGATCAGCAGATCTTTTTTCACAATCAGTATCTATGTAAACATGCAGTCTGTTAACTTCATCATCTTCCTCTGCAGTCTATAACATCTTTTGTCATTTTGTCAAAAGTATGCCTAACCCCATTAGGAAGTGTTCTTGTTATCAGTGTATTCCTCAACTTTCCCCAAATTATCTTTTTCCTACATACATCTCTAGTCTTACATTCTGCAATAACTCAGCCAACACTTAAATCCCCCAAATCTACTTGTTTTAATTGGTTTAAATCACAAATATCATATGTAAATACCATCTATGTAGTACTCTGCATTGTGGAATAATAGTTTCTTTTAAAGAGAACTAGAGAAACTGGGATGTCGGTCACGGATGTCGGAAGGAACGAACCGTGGAGGGGCAGGAGAGTGGAAAAGACCCATATGCATAGTGGCAGAACGAGGGATTAGACCGGGCTCAGCAGTTCAGGAGTCGTATAGAAACCAATGCCCTCAGGCAGCGGACATGGGGCGACATGGTACTAGGAGGGTCTCTGGACATCCGAACGTCAATGCTGAGCGAAGGAAGACCAGGAAATATACAGCCCCAGAGAGAGACACCGGAAGAGAAGAGAGAGAACCCAGGAGGTGAAAAAATCAAAGCACCAAGCAAAAAACAAAAATAAAAACAAAATCCCGGGAAAAATACCGCAGACTGGGCAATCTATCACTGATATCGGAATGGTTAACCCAAGAAGAGCCAGGCTGCAGCCCGCTCACAGGCACGGATGTCTGGAGTGATATCCAGCAATAAGAATGCAGGAATGGCAAAAAAGGCTCACCAAACTATTGCTGATATCGGCAGAAGACAACCTGAGGAAAGTCAGGCAACAGCCCACTCGCAGGCATGGATGACAGGAGTGATAGGGCCAGCTCAACATTCAATCACGGATGCTGGAATGACAACCCGAGGAAAGCCAGGCCACAGCCCACTCACAGGCACAGGAGTCAGAAAAAGCATCCCACGATATGAATAGGAGAGCTGAGAGAAAAAAAGCCCAGAGAAAAAAAACTGCAAAAAAACAAAAAAGTGCCGCTCGCAGGGTCAGTAGGAGGCTCAGCATTCTGTCATGGATGTTGGAAGGGACAAACTGTGGAGAAGCAGGAGAGCGAAAAAAGACCCATATGCGTAGCGGCGGAACAGGGGATTAGCCCAAGGTCAGCAGTTCAGAAATCGTATAGAAACCAATGCCCTCAGGCAGCAGATGTGGGGCAACCTGGTACTAGGCGGGTTTCAGCACATCCAAACATCAATGCTGAGCAAAGGTGAATGAGAGACCCGGAAATATATAGGCCCAGAGAGAGACACTGGAAGGACAGCAAAACACGGGAAACTAGGGACAGGACAGAGGAGAAGCGCCCTCTGGCTCCAGAGGGCATGACAAAACTAGAGAAATCAAGAAAGGCTTTTTTTATTGAATTAATAAATGCACATCCTGTTCACTGGGGTATTTGAATACACACTGAGCAATCTCTAATATGTTCAGAATTTGACAGCCAGAATCCTGCATTGCTTTGAGATGCCACTATTATAGGTGCTATATAAAATAAAGTAATATATTTGTCATATATTTACAGTAATTTAAAGTAATAAATTGACAGTATATGTAAATGTTTTATGATATATCTTTGGTGTAAATGTCTGTAATATGTCTATAGATTGTATCTTATTTTTATTTTTTGTTTCATGTTAATTTTATAATAGAGAGTATAATAGAGAGTCCCCATTACCCCCATCTTGATTAAAATCGCAAACGCATCTAAAATCTAATCCATCTAACACATTTCCTGGCAAATTGTATTGTTAATCAGCCCTTAATTCTTGATCATCCAAATCAAACCTGACTGGAGCTACGTATTTGAACCTTGTCAGAGAGAGCGTGCTATTCTGTGTTTTTAGGAAACTTGGGTTTCCTGGGTAAGAGATACCACATTTAGGAACATCTTTTCAGTTTAGGGTGCAATTTTATGGTTAGAGAAATTTTGTGGCATCTGGGGTCCAGAGAGAGAGAGATTTAACTGCAGGTTGCATTCTGTTTAGTTAGAAGGCAGCTCATCTCTTGTGTGGCCTCTTTAGGCATATTAAGAGTTTAATGCTTAATAGCAGTCTGGGTTTTTCTTGGGTGACAAGAATGCCTCTGACATGTCTTGTTTGAAAATTCTGTACATAAATTTAACTGGTGTGTTGTATAGTTTGTGTTTTGTCATTGTAATAAATATTTGTTTAACCAAGTGTATTTGGATTGTTACTCCTCTCAGCAAAGCTGTGCCAGAGAACAAAGAATTCATCTGGCTCTAATTATACCAGCCGCTTGGGTATATTGCTAGAAATCACTTACAACTTGGGCATTATGAATAATTATTTTACTTATTGACAAAAAAATGCTTTATCAGTTCCTGAATTTCACCAATTTGTAACCCTCCATTTGTAACAATATATTTATATTCCTAAAATAATATTGTTTATGACGTTCAGAGATGTTATGCTCCTCTTATTTTTATGCTCAGCTACCAAAAGTTCCCTTTATTAATATTCCATATTAAGCGGATTTAAACATGCACAGTAGAGAGATTGAATGAAGCAGTCATTTCGCTAACATCTAACGTACCACAATAGCCACTGGTCGATCATCTTTGGCCAGCAAATCAAGTGCCACAAAAACCTGCAGCCCCAAACCCGTATTACGGGGTTTTCCGGTTGAACATGCCGCGGTAAAGTGCAGCCCCTGTAAGACGCTGCGGGGTAATAATGTGCATTCTGAATGGCTACATCTGTATGTAATGTAGCAATTTGTAATATGCTGAGTCATTTTCTGTTATTCACCATTTTTGTAACCAGCTATTTGTAACAATATATAACATACTCATACAGCTGGTAGTGATAGTTGAAAATAAAAACATACACAACAGTATTCTATTTTGTTTAAAAAAATGAATTTTGAATTTCCTAATTTTGTCAATTTTGTAATTATTTTGGAAAAGTTTGACGTAGTTGTTTTAACAGCATTTTCCATGTGTCATGAGAAAATTAAAACTTATACGTAGGACTTCTTTCTTCCAATTAGGACTTTTTATCTCCTAATTAGTAATTCATAAACTCCTACATAGGACTTTTTCTCCTACAGAGGACTTCTTATATTTATCAAATTAAATTTAACATTCAATTCAATTCAATTCAATTCAACTTTATTGTCATTATACTTACACAGGTGCATAGTATAATGAAAAGTGTTTCTCATTAGTTACTCAGGTGCAGTATATAAATAGGACAGAAGATAAGACAATAGACAGTAACACAATAGCAAGAACAGTAACGTGTAATAACATAACATAAATAACATGAAATCAAGTAATCAAAACTGTGCAAAATTCTGCAAACAGAGGAAATATAACAGGACAAAAACAGTGCAAGGTAATTCTTGGAATAATGCAAAAATAGTATGGTTAAAAATAGTATGGTTAATTAATAAATATTAAATATTACGACCGGTACAGTTTTACTAGGCTATCGAGGCGACAGTACAATTTCTGCTTACATGTGTGTGTAGTGGTGTAGGAGTACAGTCATTGTGGATACAGGAAGATGTTAGGAGAGATCATAATATGATGGGAGGGAGTGGGGGCGTCACCAACTTGACAGCTCTGGGGAAGAAGCTATTTTGGAGTCTAGTTGTGTGCGACTGGAGTGACCAGAACCTTCTGCCAGATGGTAGGGGAGCAAACAAGTTATGAATGGGGTGAGTGGGGTCAGACATACTTTTGTTGGCTTTTTTCAGACTCCTGGTGTTGCATATTTCGTGGATGGATGGTAAGGCACTGCTGATGATGTGTTGGGCAGTTTTGACCACCCGCTGTAGTGCCTTATGGTTGGATGCGGTGAAGTTGCCGTACCAGAGTGTGATGCAGCTGGTCAGTATGCTATCCACTGTACCTCTGTAGAAGTTGGTGAGGATTTGTGAATGTAGGTGTATTTTCTTCAGCCTTCTCAGGAAGTACAGCCGCTGTTGTGCCTTCTTGATCAGACTGGAGGTGTTCAGTGTCCATGTAAGGTCCCCTAGAGATGTGAACACCTAGGAATTTGATGTTATTCACCATCTCCACCGCAGACCCTTCAATGTAGAAGGGGGAGTCAACAAACAGCTCTTTGGTTTTGCTGATGGTTGTTGGTTCAGCACCAGTCTGCAAGTTGTTTTATCTCCTCCCTGTAGGCAGTCTCATCATTGTCAGTGATCAGGCCCACGACTGTGGTATCGTCAGCATACTTGATGATGGTGTTTGTGCTGGACTTGGCAGTACAGTTGTGGGTGAACAGGGAGTAAAGCAGTGGGCTGAGCACATAGCCTTGAGGGGCACCAGTGTTAAGGGTGAGTGTGTTGGAGGTGAGGTTGCCAATCCTGACAGTCTGGGGTCTGCTGGTAAAGGAAGTCTAGGATCCAGCTGCAGGGGGTTGTATCTAAACCTAGAGTCCTGAGTTTGGTAGAAAGTTTTATGGGTATGATGGTGTTAAATTCTGAGCTAAAGTCAATGAACAGCATTCTTGTATAGGTGTTCCTTTTATCCAGGTGGGTTAGTGTGGTGTGTAAAGCTATAGAGATAGAATCCTCTGTGGAGCGGTTTGTGCGATAGGCAAACTGGAGAGGATCCAGTGTTTTTGGAATGCTGGCTTTAATGTGTGGAATAAGTAGTTTTTCAAAGCACTTCATTATGATGGGGTGAGTGCAATAGGGCGGTAGTCGTTCAGGCATGTGGGGGCTGATTTTTTTGGTACTGGCATGATGGTGGTCGTCTTGAAGCAGCTAGGTATAGAGGCCTGGGCCAAGGACAGGTTGAAGATGTCAGTACAGACATCAGCTATCTGCCAGGCACATGTTCTGAGTACCAGGCCAGGGATACCATCAGGTACAGCAGCTTTATGTGTGTTCACTCTACATAGTGATTTCCATACATCTAGCTTGGATAGTGTGGGAGGTAGGGTGGCAGGGGAGTCAGTGGTCCAGATGGTTGGTTCAGGTTTGGAGCTTCGAAGCGCGCGTAGAAGGTGTTAAGCTTGTTTGGAAGAGAGGGGTCAGTAGCGCTTACAGGGCTTGTTTTGCTCTTGTAGCTTGTGTGGTGTCTCCGGGGGAAAGTTTATGTAAATGAAAGTAGTACTCACACCACACTTTTCTTTCCTGAGTTTCGTGGCGTTTCTTCCTCCAACTATCTTCCAAACACAGTCCGTAATCCGTTCCCTTAATCCTGATCCGATCCGAGTTCCAAAAGTCCGTAATAAAGCCAATCCGCGATGTATCCTTATCCAGTGTCCGTAATCCAAAAACCATAAACCTGTTCTCCTTTCAGTAGTCCGTTATTCTTTAGCCCGATCTTTAACATACACCTCTTTCCTCTCTTTTCCTCCAAATCGCATTCACCTTATCGGCTTCCGCCCTGTTCACTGCCTCCGGGGCACTTATATTTCGATTCCTGATGCGGCTCAGCTGTGTCTCATTGGTTCTCAGGGTAGACCCTTTCCATTTACCGGTCAGCTGATTCTTTTTGGCAGCCATTTTGCTAAGGTCCATATCTAGTATTTTAAGTAGGTCATTCCGAACATACCTGTTATGAATGACCCTTCCCCTGGTCATGTTACATACCCTCCCCCTGAGATCAGCCCCGTCCTCGGGCTGTCTAAAGAAAAATAAACAATGCATTCGGGAGAGGGCGTCTACATTACCTTGTTTTTCCCCAGGTCTATAAACTGTCCGGAACTGAAACCTTTGAAGACTAAGGCCCCATCGGGTGATTCGATCGTTTTTGTCCATATTTTTCAACATCCATGTTAATGGTGCATGATCGGTATACAGAACAAACTGTCTTCCCAACAAATAATATCTTAAATAGTCAAGAGCCCATTTTATTGCAAGACATTCTTTTTCTATCGTTGAATAATGTTTTTCCGTGGGGTGTAACTTACGACTAATATATAAAATAGGGTGCTCTAGTCCATCAATTTCTTGTGACAGTATGGCTCCAACCCATATCAAACAGATCGGAAGCATCTGTTTGAACCATGAATGTCTTGTTAAAGTCCGGCGCCTGTAAGACCGGTTGAGAAGATAACGATTGCTTTTAAATCCTGGAAGGCCCTCTCTTCCATTTCTGTCCATTTTACCTTTTCAGGACAGCTTGTTTTTGTCAAGTCATGCAGAGGGGCGGCAATGGAGGCAAATCCTGGAATGAAGCGGCGATAATAACTCGCCAGTCCCAAAAATGTTCGTATCTGCTTTTTCGTAGATGGCTGAGGACAGTTTTTGATTAACTGTATCTTTCGATCTTGAGGCATAATCATTCCCCTCCCAATCGTATAGCCGAGATAATTGGCTTCCCGGGCCCCCAGGCAACATTTATTGGGATTGGCCGTTAATCCTGCTTCTCGTAAGGCTCCCGTTACTGCTTCCAGGTGTTGTAGGTGTTGTTCCCAGGTTGTACTATGGATCACAACATCATCTAAGTAGGCGGCCGCAAAATCACGATATGGTCTAAGTATTCGATACATTAATCGTTGAAAAGTAGCTGGGACTCCGTGTAAACCAAACGGTAGGAGCCGATATTGGTATAGCCCCTCAGGGGTGGCAAAAGCAGTCTTGGCTTTAGCCTCTTCAGCCAGTGGCACCTGCCAATACCCCTTCGTAAGATCCAGCGTACTGATATATCGGGCATTACCTAGTCGCTCAATTAACTCATCTATACGAGGAATAGGGTATGCATCAAACAGCGAGATCTCGTTTAACCTTTTGAAATTATTACAGAATCTAATAGTTCCGTCCGGCTTGGGTATCAGAACTATAGGACTAGCCCACTCGCTATGGGATTCCTCTACTATTCCCATACTTAACATTTTTTCTACCTCTTCTTTAATTAATTTCGTTTTGGCTTCCGGTATTTGATAGGGAGGCAATCGTACCCTTTTCCCTGGTTCTGTAATAATCTTATGCTGGATGAGGTGAGTTCGACCCGGTATCCTGGAAAAAACATCCTTGTTCTGCGATAGGAATTCTTGTAATTCCTGCTTCTGTGGTGGAGCCAGGTCCCCCATGGTTACAGCACCTGTTTCTTCTTCCAAAGGGTCAGGGGAGAAGTGGGTGAGCAGTACTTCTGCTCCATGCCATTTTTTAATAAATTGACATGGTAGATCTGGTGCGGACGCCGTTTGTCATGTCGCTTGACTTTGTAGTTGACCGGTCCCACCTTTTCAACCACTTTATAAGGTCCCTGCCACGAGGCCAGGAATTTACATTCCGGGGTCGGAACCAATACTAAAACTTTGTCCCCAGGCTGAAATTCTCGTATAATAGCTCCCCTATTGTAAATCTGCTTTTGCTGGGCCTGGGTTTTTTCCAGGTTTTCTTTCACAATGGGCACAACAATGTTGATTCTTTCTCTCATTTGTTCGACATGTTCGATGACAAGGAAAGGTGGAAAGGTGAAGGCTGATGCTCCCAAGATTCTTTAACCAGATCTAATAGGCCTCGTGGTCTCCGGGTGTATAGTAACTCAAATGGAGAAAACCCGGTCGAGGCCTGCGGTACTTCTCGAATCGCGAACATTAGATAAGTAAGCAGTTGATCCCAATTTTTACCATCTTTCTGCATGGCCTTCCTCAGCATGCCTTTGAGGGTCTTATTAAAACGTTCCACCAGTCCATCCGTTTGTGGGTGATATACCGAGGTTCTGATCTGATGAATTCCCAATAGTTTACTTAAGTCTCGCATGACTTTGGACATAAAAGGAGTTCCCTGATCTGTTAAGATCTCCTTGGGGATTCCCACCCTAGAAAAAACCTGTACTAGCTCCCTAGCTATATTTTTGGCGGTGGCGGCTCTCAAGGGAATGGCTTCAGGGTACCTCGTGGCGTAGTCCACTATTACCAGTATATACTGATGTCCTTGGCGGTTCTGATCAGGGGTCCCACCAAATCCATCCCAATCCGTTCAAATGGAGTTTCAATAATCGGGAGAGGAATCAAAGGATTCCTATAATAAGGTTGCGGGGCAGTTTTCTGACATTCCGGGCATTCCCGACAATATTTCTCGATGGCTTTATATATACCTGGCCAAAAGAAGCGAGCGAGCAGTCTCTCGGTTGTCTTTTTCACCCCCAGGTGTCCTCCCAGGAGGTGGCTATGGGCCAAGTTGAGGAGTTTCGACTGGTAGGCCCGTGGAATCAGAAGTTGTTCTACTTCTTCTTGATCTCTTCTCTGCACCTGATATAGGAGGTTGTTCTTCACCATGAAATATGGGTAACTCAGGGCACCCTTAGTATTACACAGCCTCCCCTCGATTTTCTTCACATGTCCCCATGCATGTCTCAAATTTCCATCTTCCAACTGGGCCGTCCCGAACCTACCTCGATGTTCTGGTGTCTCCCAGTCTGGTATATCCATACCCAGGAATTCATCTCCTAGTTCGGAGCCTTCTTCCTGCGGGTCCGCTTCTCCTGGGGTGTCTACAGCATTGTTCACAGGGTCTCCAGTACCCGGGAGGGGACTTGGCCTAGCTGACTGAACATTACTCCAAATTTGGAGGAAGTAGGGACAGTCTCTTCCCAACACCACCGGGCAAGGTAATTGGTCCACCACCCTGACCGTTGATTTATATGTTCCCCTTTCTGTGGTAATGTTAATTTCTGCAGAGGGATACCTCTTTGTGTCCCTGTGAATGCAAGTAATAGGGATCCCCTCCATGCCCCTGATTTCCGTTTCTTCCGGTAGCACTGTAGGGATCACCAGGGTCACCATACTTCCCGAGTCTAGCAAGGCCTCGACAGATCCTTCCCCTATCTTAATTTTAGTAACGTGAGGTTCCTCACAGGTCGGAATGTTCGCCGTGAGGTAGTCACACCTTGCTTCCTCTCTGGTGTCCTCTTGCCTGGGTTCACACCGGCTAGGACAGTGGCTGGCTACATGCCCCTCTTCATGACAATGACAGGTTGCTCTCCCTTGCGGTGGCCTCGGTTTTGACCTTTCTTGAAGGGATTTCTTAAATTGGGGCAGGCCCCGATAATTACTGTACTGTAGTAACCGATACTTCATTTCAGTTTCTGAACTCTTGGGGCTTCTTCTCTCCTCCTTTTGAACTTCCCCCTTTTCTTCCCCCATCACGGCCGCAGTGGCATGCTGTCTGTCCACTAAGTCAATTGCCTGGTCCAGTGTCTGGGGATCCCCCTCACTCACTTTCCTTTTCAGATGAACAGGCAGACTCCTCACAAAGTGATCCAACACCATCCTTTCTACCACCTGTCCTGGGTTTAATTCTTCTGGCTGGAGCCATTTCTTTGCCAGATGTACCAGATCAAACATCTGAGACCTTGTGGGCTTGTCCATTTGGTATCTCCAATTGTGAAACCGGACTGCTCGTATTGCTAATGTTACCCCGTCTTGCCAAAATCTCCCTTTTCAGAGTCTCATAATTCTCTGCATCTTCTTCTTTTAAGTCATAATAGGCCTTTTGAGCTTCTCCAATTAAATAAAGGGCTACTCTCCCGGCCCATCGCTCCTTGGGCCACGCATTTCGAGAGGCAGTTCTTTCAAAGGTGGTTAAATACGCTTCCACATCATCAAGCTCTGTCATCTTTTGTAGCGCAATTTGTTCAGCCTGAACGGTGTCTCTCCCCACTACTGGAACCTGCCGGATTTCTTCCCTCAATCGGTGCAATTCTTCCAGTACTAATTTTTGCTCCTCTATAATTCGTTCGTTAGTTTCGCTTTGAATTTGATTCGCCTCCTGCTGCGCCTGGATAGCTTCTTGCTGTCCTTTTAAAGCCTGAAATTGGGCGAGGGTGGCATGGGACAATTGCTGTATTAATTGTTCCATTGTTTTTGTTTGTTTTTTTTCAACACACACAAAGCGAAACCCACTTCCACACCCACACACACAAATAAAAACTTACTTTCTTCGATTCTCAAACCCGAGCGGGAGCTGCCCGCATCCTCCACCAATTGTGGTGTCTCCGGGGGAAAGTTTATGTAAACGAAAGTAGTACTCACACCACACTTTTCTTTCCTGAGTTTCGTGGCGTTTCTTCCTCCAACTATCTTCCAAACACAGTCCGTAATCCGTTCCCTTAATCCTGATCCGATCTGAGTTCCAAAAGTCCGTAATAAAGCCAATCCGCGATGTATCCTTATCCAGTGTCCGTAATCCAAAAACCATAAACCTGTTCTCCTTTCAGTAGTCCGTTATTCTTTAGCCCGATCTTTAACATACACCTCTTTCCTCTCTTTTCCTCCAAACCGCATTCACCTTATCGGCTTCTGCCCTGTTCACTGCCTCCGGGGCACTTATATTTCGATTCCTGATGCGGCTCAGCTGTGTCTCATTGTTTCTCAGGGTAGACCCTTTCCATTTACCGGTCAGCTGATTCTTTTTGGCAGCCATTTTGCTAAGGTCCATATCTAGTATAAGTAGGTCATTCCGAAAATACTTGTTATGAATGACCCTTCCCCTGGTCATGTTACACTTGTGATGGGATTTATTTCTTGCCACATGCGTCGTGGGTTAGCGTTGGTGTTGTAGTGGTGTTCTATCTGGGATTTGTACTGTTTCTTGGCAGATTTTATGCCAGCTCTTAATGTTTTCCTAGCCCCTCTCAGTTCTTCCTCATTACCAGATTTGAAGGCTGCATCATGGGCTTTGAGCAGGGAGCGGATCTCAGTGTTCATCCAAGGTTTTTGATTCTGGAGTTTGCGTATCTTTTTAACGCTCACCACATCATCAGCACATTTGCTGATGTAGCTGGTGACTGCTGATGCATACATGTCAATATCAGTGTGGGATCCGTGGGAGACAGCATCTTTGAACACACTCCAGTCTGTGCACTCAAAACAGTCCTGAACTATTGATTCTGTCTCTTTGGTCCATGTTTTTACAGTTATAACTGGAGCCTTGGTGCGTTTGAGAAGTCATCTGTAGGCTGAACATCCCCTTTGTATAAGGCAGGCTTCATCAAGGACATATTTGACCAGCCCAGTAAGCAGCATAAACTTTTGATGTTGTGGCAAGACTCTACTTTCCAAAGGTATTTTGCATACAAATTGAATTGCTGCTCTTCCTAACAATTGTAACACAAACATTTTCAATGAAATACTGTAAGTGAAGCCCTTTTCTATTATATTCCCACATGCATTTTATCATATTAGTTATCTTCAAATGAAAAGAAAAGGTGGTATTCTCATTAAGAGAAATATGTTTGGTGTATTTAGTTGATTGTTCTGGTTTTCAGAAGTGATATATTTTGCTTTTTGCCTGAAAAGAGCATCAGAAATACTTTAGTAGGGGAGTACATGCATAAGAATTTGATGTGCCAAGTTCTTGGCAGGTGGCTGCAAAGTTCTGTGCTTGAGTGGATTTGTCAAATAGTGACACTCTCAGCTTTCATGAAATTTCTTTTTTTTTTCTTGGAATCAGTGTTTTGTCCTGGTTTTGTCCTACCACCTCAAATACAAATCCTGGCTACGTTGACACTGCTGACAGCAGTTTTAATGTCAGACAATTACAATAACTGGTCTAAAGTTATCCAGGTAACTGATAAATCTCATTTTGTGAAATGCTCCTCTGGTGTCTTTGAATCTATACACCTTGAATAATCTACAGATCCAACCATTCAAAATGAGCGAGGTATGTTGCGTTAAAACATGGTGGACGTGGCGCAATATAACGCATCCTACTGCATGTTGTTTGAAATAGGATAAAAGTATCCACCAGGTGGGGCTAATAAAGCTTAACGTCTCATGGACAGCATTTAAACTGTCGCCAAAAAACGCCCGGTTTTGAATCCCGGTTACTGCTGAAGGACAATCATTTTCCAACTAAGAATTTAAGTTGTATAGTCTTTTAATAATTTTAAACTGTGTATTACAGCATGTTAATCATTAAACATTAAAAATTCAGTATATTTTATAAAAGCAAGATTGCTCAGGTGGACAAAAAAATTAATTATGCCTAAATATTTTATGTATCAAAGTCTTTAACTTGGTAACTTACAATGGGTTCTGGTTTTAATGTTCTAACATTATTAAGCTTATATTCTGTACTTCATAAAAAGTTATATTTTATCCTTTTCTAAGAAAGTGACACAACATTAAAAAAATACAATCGAAAATAGTGTGTGATATTTGTGTAGATTAAACTTTTCTAAAATTTATTTTACAAAAATTTAAAATAATTAAAATGTATAATCTTTCCATGTGTAATGTCATTAGAAAGTACAATAAGTTTGTTAAACGATGGTTTCAAATATAAAACTAACTGGTGAGAAAGCTGTTCAATGATAATTAAAAGATTTCAAATGAAAACTAATGATTCACATTCCATTTTTAAGTTTTAAAAGCAGACACTCTCAGTGCCATAAACACTGCAAGCTGCAGAACGGTCTCCTTACTGACTCCTTCCCTGACTGAGCTCAGTTGGCAGTGTGCTATTTTCTCAGCTACCTGCTAATTTGCTTCACACCACGGGAAGAGTGGAGAATTAAATTGTACTGTATTTCTATGAAATGCCTGTTGCCTTTACAAAATAAAAGTGTTTAAAATGCTTAATGAAAAAGTAAAAAAAAACTTACAGCTTACACAAAGATTATAAAGCTGATCACAAGGAAAATCACCAGTTTTTTATGGGTTTTAAAATCATGCAAGATCTGTTTTAGGAATACAAGTTATTTTTTCTTATTTTTTATTTTCTTTAAAATGAAAAGAATCAGTTGCCCATCACATCACACAATATTATGTTACATTTTTTATTTTTTTGAGACACTAGAAGGCTTAAACTGATGCATAAAAAATATAGCATAATATCCTCTCACGTTATGAAGTCACTTGCACATGGGATCCGCTTTATTCAGGCTAAGGTTTCTAAAAATGCAACCAGGTACTAGATATTGTTTAAATAAAAGCTGTGATTTTTTTCACAAATTGCAATCTTCAAACCTGTAGGTTGCAGGCTCTGTGGTATTCACATTTTTATTTCATTATTAAAATCACTTAACATTGAATATGTTATAATATATAAAAAAACATGTTAATATAGTGTACATATTATTTACTATTTTTTTTAAAGTATTTGTTAAAAGAAAAACTGCCCTAAGCAGGTATTGAACTTGAATAAACAGAACCCCTATAGGCAAACCTGCCGTACCACGGGCTGCTCGAAAACACAGCTAAGACAAAAAGCTTAAAATGTTTTGTAAGTAATCATGCATGAATGAGTCAAAATAAAAATAAAACATGTTTACTAAGAAAGTGAATTAAAGTAATACTACCAGCTATATAAATACATATATTTAGATCCTTAAATTAATATCGCTATTAATTTCTTTGGATAAGTGATTCCATATCATATTCTCTATTTAGCAGATTCTAAAGAGTATGAGTTTTTTTTACTGCGATATCGCGCTATAAGTATTCATAGAAAAGGTTAAAACATGGAATACAGAGGTTTCAAAAATTAAACAGAGGTCTGGAACACCCTGTCTGAAAAATAAATGTTTAATAAATTGAAGTTTGTGAAAACATTGACAATTAACCCCAAAATACAATTTTAAAATACAAGCAGTTTGCAATTATTAGTTGTAATTAATAAATCACTTAACTTTGAATGTGTTGTGATATTTAGAAATACCAACAAATACATTATAGTGTCAATAATATTTACTATTTTAAATTTGCAAAGAAATGTTTATTTGTTAAAAGAAAACTCATGGCGAGAGCTGGGTTTGAAATCTGGACCTCAAGCATACAAGTCACAAACCAAGCCATTACACCAACATGCCACTTGATAACTTAAGCTATAAGGTTTAAGGTTAGGCGAAAAGTTTCCAAGTAATCGTGGGTGAATGGATCAAATCGATGCAGATGTTTACAAAGAAAGTGTAATACTGGAATAATTTGAGCTATATGCATATCATTATATTGTTATTAATTTCTTTAGATACACGATTCCATATTATATTCCGTATTAATCAAATTCTAAAAATGTCAATATAGTGTCCATAATATTTACTATTTTAGTTTTTCAAAGACATTTTTATTTGTTAAAAGAAAACTCATAGCGACAGCGGGGATTGAACACCCGACTTACAGTAGAGTATATCATTATTCATTTCTTTAGATATGTGATTCAATATTATATTCCCTATCAAATTCTAAAAAGTATGCTCTTGTTTACAGCTATAACGAGCGTATTTGCAGAAAAGGCTTAAACAAAGTATTTATACTTAATATAGTCAGAATTAGCACGTAAAAACTTTTCCAAAATAACCACATGTAACCAAATGAAAGACTTTGAAGATTAAAATGTTTAGGACGAAAGTGGAATACTGGTGTGTATTTTCTATTTAAACTACCAAATCCAGCCATATACAGTTTACATAATATGTTTATGTTCCTAAATTAATATTGTTTATGACCTTCAGTCACATTATGCTCCTCTTCTTTATATGCTCAGCTAATAAAATGACCCTTTAGTTGTAAAATTCCATATAAATATTCAACACTAAGCGGAATAAAACATGCACAGTAAAGAAATTATATGATTAAATCTTTTCACTAACAACCAATGCACCACGAGTGACCCTGTCGGTCATTTTGGCCAGCCAATCACGTGCAACGGTACAACGCAGTGATCTGTGGGTATTTGCGTGCAGTACGGGGTAGTACCGTGCATTTTGAATGGCTGCATCTGTACACAACACACTAAATTTATACCCTGGATCCATACCCTGTTTTTGGAATTGGGGTGGGTACAAGGAGATTCCAGGGTGTTGAGGAGCCTGACAGCCTGTGGGAAGAAGCTGTTACAGACTTTGGTTGAGCTAGCCTGTACACTGCGATATCTTTTCCCAGATGGTAGGAGGGCAAAGAGTTTATGGGAGGGGTCGGAGGGGTCATCTACTATACTGGAGGCCCTGTGTAAGCAACGTTTGTGATATGTGACAGAAATGGAAGGGAGGAAGGGTCCAATGATCTTTTCAGCTGTTTCCACAATTCGTTGCAGGGTCTTGCGGTCTGAAGTGTTGCAATTCCCACACCATACAGTGAAACAGCTGGTCAAGGTGCTCTCAATGGTGCTTCTGTAGAAAGTGGTAAGAATGGGCTAGGAAGGTTTGGCCTCCTCAGTCGCAGCAGATAGTCACTGCTGTGCTTTCTTGGCTAGGCAGTTGGTATGGAGGGGCCAAGTGAGGTAATCTGTAATGTGTACACTGAGAAACATGGTTCTTCTAACTGTCTCCACAGGGGAGCCATTGATGTACAGTGGGGATGATCAGCGTGGGCCCTCCTGAAGTCAATGATTATCTATTTTGTTTTGTTTACATTAAGAGATGGGTTGTTGTTTGTGCTCCAGTCCAATAGTTGCTCCACCTCCTCTCTGTATGGTGACTCATCATTGTTGCTAATGAGGCCCACCATTGTCATGCCATCAACAAACTTGATGATGCAGTTTAAACTGTGCTTGACAGTCCAGTCATGAGTCATCAATGTGAACAGCAGTGGACTGAGAACATAGCCCTGGAGGGTTCTGGTGCTCATTGTGATGGTGTTGGAGATGTTATTACCGATCTGGACTGTCTGAAGTCTCTCGATCAGAATCCAGAGTCCAGATTTCAGTTACAGAGGGAGGCGTTAAGGTTCAGCAAGCTCAATTTTCCTGTCACATTCTGGGGGATGATTGTATTATATGCTGAACTGAAGTCAATGAACAGCATTCTTACATAAGAGTCTTTCTTATCCAGGTGGGACAGGGCCAGGTAAAGGCATAGACGTTGTTCAGCACATCTGGGAGGGAGGCATCACCGTCAGTGACACGCAGGGTAGTCCTGTAATCAGTAATGGTCCGGATGCCCTGCCACATGCGCTGCCTGTCTCTTGTGTCCAGGAAGTGGCTATGGATGTTTGTGCATAGATGCGATTTGCCTCTCTGATGGCACAGGACAGTTTGGCCCTCTCACTCCTGAGGGCTGCCTTGTCACTTGATCTGAATGCAGCATCACAGGTTCTTAGCAGTGTGTTGACCTCTGCAGTCAACCATGGCTTCTGGTTGGCCTGTGTGATGGTGGATTTAGAGACAGTGATGTCATCTATACACTTACTGATTTAACCAGTCACAGGTGCTGCATACACCTGTTGAAGAGATGCTCATAAGTAGCAGCTTCTCACATTTGAGCAGCAGTCTGTATGCTGGGATTAGCATAACAGGGATGTGGTCAGAGGAGCCCAGGTGGGGGTGGGGAACAGCCTTGTACTGCTTCATGGATGTTTGTATAAACTAAGTCTAGTGTGTTTACTCCCCTGGGTGCAAAGTTAACATACTGATAAAATTTAGGGAGAACTGACTTAAGATCCGTGTGATTGAAGTCGCCGCCAACAATGACAAAGTTGTCAGGACGAACAGTTTTCAGATCATTTGCAGATCCCTTTACAGGACTCGCAGTACCTTTTTTAGTCAGCACTGGGCGGGATGTACACAGCCACAATAATAACCGTAGTAATTTCCCTTGGTGAATAGTAGGGCAGACACTTCACTGTAATAAATTCCACTAGTGGTGAGCAGTAACTAGAGACTACTGCAGCACTGTATAAACAAACCACCTCCGTGAGACTTACTGGTCTCTGAAATTTTCCAGTCCACGCGGAAGGAAGTCTGTCCATCTATCTGAATGGCCGTATCCAGAATATTGTCCTTTAGCCATGTTTCAGTAAAAATAGGCCCAAGTTCTAGGAATGCCCAAGTTCTGGGATAGTATCACAACTCAACCTGACATTAGTGGGGGGTGTTAAAATGGCAGTTCAAGTACTCTATTTGAATCTAGCAATTGTTTTGGAAGCATAAAATACTACTAACTATAGTGCAAGCAACCCAAAAACATATATATGATTAGAGAAAAGACTGGGAGAATTGATGCCCCCTGCCACTAGATGGAAAAAGGACAGCCAACGAAGAGCTAGACAGAGCTTGTGGGAGACATTACTAGAACCTTTGGTTCTGCTAACTTACTGAGTAATTCATATTAGTTGTGGAACCTAATAAACACTCTGAGACTTAATCAAATTTAACAGTATAATCGCTATGTAGAAGACAGAGGTCTGCAGACATAGTAAAATGTATACCCAAAATATTTTCAATGACAGAGTGCACATTACTCCAGTAGTGTTAAATTTTCTCACACTGCCAGAAAAGGTGAATAAATGTACCTACAGATGCAGCCATTCAAAGTGCACGGCACAGACACGTACCGGAGGTAATTGGCTACGGCCTCGTGCATCGTGACGCGCGATAACGCAAAATACCACAGTATGTGATTGGTTGACTGACAGGGGCACTCGTGGTGCGTTGGTCGGTCATAGAAAGATTTAAATGTCTTTACTGTGCCCGTTTTAGTATTGAATATTTATATGGAATTTTACCACTGAAGGGAAATCTTAGTAGCTGAGCATAAAAAGAATAGGAGCATAACGCATGTGAAGGCCATAAATGATATTACATACAGTATTACAGTATATGGCTTGTCTCTGTACTTTAAAGAAAAAATACACACCAGTATTCCATTTCTCCCTAAACATTTTAAGCATCGAAGTCTTTAACGTGAAATAGCGTGTAAAAAAGTGGTAGTTTTAAGCTTTTCTGCTAATATAATATGGAATCTCGTATCTAAAGAAATTAATAACGATACAATTATATTAGTGTACTGTGACAGGGCTGTGTAGGGCTGTTTCGCCTCTTTTCATGTGTCTTCCCCAGTAGCCTACTGGTTTATGTGCCTGATTAGTAACCCACAGATTGTGTGTTCAAATCCAGCTGGTGCCGTGACTTTGCTTTTAACAAACATTTCTTTGAAAAAATAGAATAGTAATATTATGGACAATTAATTGAGTTTTTATATTTCTAAATATCACAACATGATCAAATTTAAGTCATTTTTAATAACAACAAATAGTCACCTTCTTTCCTTCTGACAACTGTCCCTGCTTCTGCTTCCTGCGTCTATTGTGTGTTTTTTTAAAATACATTTTAGAAAAGTGTAATCTATACTAAAAAGCTGTACACAACCTGCTATATAGATACATATTGTAATACTTTCGGGTTTGGATAGGACGGACACAATAACTCAGCCTTAGATAGAGTTAAAGCAAGTAAAAGCCTTTATTTTTCTTCTCCGTCACTACCTGCCAGCCTGGCTCTCCCGCACACCCGACCAGAGACACACAGCCCCCACCAGGCAACAGCGCAAGAGAGAGAGAGAGAGAGAGAGAGAGAGAGAGAAACACCCAGGGGTGCAGAAGCAGAATCCTCAAGAGATCAACAAAGACAACAGAAAAATATATGTGTACTGTATATGATACTGTCCATGGGAATCCAAGCTTTTTTTTCTCTATGCTAAGTAGTCTTTAATATTTCTTCATTAAACAGTGAAGTCAAAATTCCGGGATGTGCCTATGTACGCTGGGCAAACGTTCCGAGGTAAAATTCTTCCAGCACGGGGGTACCTTTAAAACGGAGACGACGGCACCGAAATTTTTTGGTGTGCCCTCTCTTTAAAGCCCTGGCCAAATATGAAGACAGTACGTAGTTATAATTCAAACTGAATTAAAAACTACACATCCCAGTTACCATGGTGGTGCTTGTGATCATTGCTTTTAACCAATGAAACAGGGCGAAAAATCAAACACATGACTTTGGGGCTGAGTTTCGAAAGCTTAACCTATCAGCAAGACAGCAAAGACATTTTTCCAAGAAAGTTTAGCCTTTGTCACTAATGAAACCACTAAATAAAGACATTCATATAGAAATGGACAATTAATTGACTTTTATATTTCTAAATATCACAACATGTTCGAATCCAAGTCATTTTTAATAACAATGGGTAAACTGGGTAAACTATCACAAAGCTTTAGAGAACTTAACATTTTTATTATCAACAAATTGTAATTACCACGTTTACATTGGGGTTATTAATTTTTCACTTGAGTGTATGGAGGATTGTGAGACCTCTTAGGCTGCACAAACAATTGTTTACATTTTTATTAAGAAATGGAGGCTGTATGCGTTACAATATAACATTTACTGTCAAACTTTAAATCAACAATTGATTTAAAGACGATCTGTCAAAGTGCAATGAAATACAATTTAAACTGTATTACAGCAGCACAATGTGCTTTTTCATCGTGTGTCTCTTTCTGGTCGGGGCGCAGGAGAGCTCGCTAGCAGGTGGTGACAGAAAGAAATAAAATAAAGGCAGGTTTTAACTCCGCAAGTCACACACCAATACTTCATTTCTTCCTAAACATTTTAAGCACCAAAGTCTTTCATGTGTTTTTCATCACTCTCTGCGGGAGTGCTGGCTGTGACGAATTAAACCGGTTTCACAGGTATTTTCAAGTGGTCGAGTCTTCAGCCGGAGGGGGGAACAAGCTGCCCAGCCGTGTGGAATGCTACAGAACCCTAAACAGACAATACACACTAGCCGAATATTTGACCAAGATATCCAGACACAGCCGTTTAAGCTCCACCAGTAAAACTCAAAGTATTACGCTGGTCCACACTATTTGCAACTGTCATTTTAAATGAAAATACTTTATTTTTCATCAACAAAAAGTAACACCCACTACAGCATTTCGTTGATCTAACTAACAAGGATGGGACATTAGCTAGCCAATATGAAAAAGGAATAACTTTTTAATTTCTTTAGCACATTTATTTGAACATTTCCATCGATTGTACAAGCACTGAAAAACTGTTTAATCCCTAGTTTGTCAGGAATTTTCTTTTACAATAACAGAGAGAAAAACTCCCTTGCTTTTAACAGAGCATTTCATAATTTCTAACAATGAAAATTATTTAAACTGCGACACTTTTATCATTCAACGACAGCTCAAAATATCACAAGGATCCTCAAGAGATCAACAAAGACAACAGAAAAAGATATGTGTATAAGATACTGTCCATGGGAGTCCAAGCTTTTTTATCTATGCTAAGTAGTCTTTAATATTTCTTCATTACACAGTGAAGTCAAAATTCCGGGATGGGCTTATGTACGCTGGGAAAACGTTCTGAGGTAAAATTCTTCCAGCACAGAGGTACCTTTAAAGTGGAGACGACAGCACCTAAATTTTTTGGCATGCATAAAAAACAGCAAATCTGTCAGTAAGCCCTAAATGAATTAATAGCAAACATGGTTTACATAAAATACATTTTTCAAAGAAAGTTTAGCCTTTGTCACTAATGAAACCACTAAATAAAGACATAAATATAGAAATCTTTTTTTAAAATTTTTAAAAGATTTTTAAAATACATGACATTGCTAAAACGGATTTAAAAATAAAAACGATTACAAACACCAGCGGAGAGAGAGAGTGCTTACTTTGTCAGCACCCGGACAAAAATACAATGCTTTTATTCATTCTTAATCAGATGGTGAGAGTAAAGGGGGAGCGATAAGGTTGAAGGTGAGGAAAAAGATTCCATTCCCCCCACGGAAAGACAGACACATGTTTTAACAGTTTAGAAGTCCCCTAGATAAAACATCAACTTTATTGAAAGTATTAATGGTTTTTAATTACCGTACTCTTATGGAACATGCCACCAGCCATCTGCATGAACAAGCAAATTGTGCTGCTGTAATAGTTTAAATTAATTAAAAGTCTAAACAGTATCAGCTTATTTATGGGTTGTAATTTAAAAAAAAAGTCAAAAACCGCACTCAAAATGCAATTTAGCGGTTTCTGGCAAGAGGAGACACCCAAATTAATAATGTAACATGCCAGTGTTTGTGCATGAATACGGTTATACTGCTATTTCCTTAGATACGCGATTCCATGTTTTTTTTTTTTTAATCCCCGGTGGAACCGGGCATCCATAAGAATCAAGTAATAGGTTTATTCCATGCTGAAAAAAAGAAGAAAGAAACACATTCCATAAGAATCAGCACTTTTATATAGCGCCTTTAAAGGTGGCTTCTCAAAATGCTTTACAGGATATAAACAACAATAACAACAACAACAATAATGTATTTCATTGCACTTTGACAGATTGTCCTTAAATTGATTGTTGATTTAAAGTTTGACAGTAACACTAACCCTATTTTATTTTTTCAAAGAAATGTTTGTTAAAAAAAAAATAATGGCTCCTCCTGGATTCAAACACCCAACGTGTGTCGATACAGTAAGTCGGGAACCTAACCCACAGCACCACTTGCAAGGTCACATGAGGAGTGTTGAAAAAGCCCTACAGAAACATTATCAACAGACACTGTACAGCGTGTACTATTCTTGTGTTGAGGTACATGAATATAATTATATCGTTATTAATTTCTTTAGATACGTGATTCCATATTATATTCCCTTTTAATCAAACTCTAAAAGTATGCTTGTTGACACATCAGTTAAAGACTTCGATGCTTAAAATGTTTAGGGAAAAATGTAATACTGGTGTGTATTTTTTCTTTAAAGTACCAAGACCAGCCATATACTGTATGTTTTTGTTCCAAAATTAATATCGTTTATGGCCTTCACACGCGTTACAGTATGCTCTTATTCTTTGTATGCTCAGCTACTAAGATTTTCCTTCAGTGGTAAAATTCCATATAAATATTCAATACTAAAACGGGCACAGTAAAGACATTAAATATACATACTGTATACAGTACAGTTTGCATACAGTAATACGTTTATGTTCCTAAATCAATCTCTTTTATAAGCATGTGAAAGGCATGGTGAATTGGAGATTCTCAAAAATGACTGTACTTTGCATGATTGGAAACAAATGCGTGATTGTGAAATGCTGTGGTGTTACTTTTACAAAGAAGGTCAATGAAAAAAAGAATGTGGACCAGGGCAATACTTTGAGTTAACAGCTTGTCCAAGGTCATTCATTATTAATACTATTAGTAATATCTTCGTTAATGACTTTGATGGTGACAGCTCAAACAAGAGAGGTTGAGCTTTATTAGCTCCATCTTGCGGATATTCCAGATACTATTATTTTACTTGTGGTACCATGTGGTATTATGAGGTACTATACGAGAATTTACAGTAACTCGCGGTAGGCTGCGTCATGCGCACCATAAAATAATGCGGTATCGCTTGCTTGTTTTGAATGGCTGCATCTGTATAGTATTTAACTGCAGGATTCAGCACTCTCCATATATCCACACAACCAGTGTCTGTACAGAGTTTTAAGATTGGATGCTGATCTACAATTTAAAACAATGGCGGTTGAGGATTTGTCTAAATTTTGATCTAGAATGCAGTTAAAGTTTAACAATGCTGGTTAGGAGCATAAATATTGAGGATAGTAATGTGCTGTCCTAATATATAACCTGATATTAAAACAAATCTGCCTTCTAAATCATTAACCTGTTGCTCTAAAATAAATGGAATTTATGAGGATTGCTGTGCCTCTCTTATGTGAACTAAAAGAAGAAAAGTAAACCTGCTCTCCCCAGTCTCTTTTAAGTTTTAGGTGGTCACTATCTGTTAGGTTCGTTTTTTGAAGCATAGTAATATTTGCGCTTTCTTTTAAAAAAAAGTCAGTATTTTCTTCTGTTTAATAACATGCCCTATGCCGTTAACATTCCACGTAATAAACTTAAATGAACTTGTCATTCACAATTATGGAAAAGTCTTAAACACTCTGATACCTTACGCTATACATTAAAAAAAATTCAATGATGCTGCAAACCTGAGAGAAAAATAAATCGATAAAAAGAAACAAGAAAGAATTACCCCCCAACCTGAGCCCCATCCCCAAACAACCGGGCACAAACAATCTGAACAGGTCACTAAACCCGATCAGTAAAGAAATCAATAGAGATGTGAACAGTGAACACATCAGAATATCTGTAGCAAAAGCAGAACCTGCTCCTACCTAACATGAAAAAATAAAAGTGTAAAACAAAACTCGACCCGAAATAACACACTAAATAATAAAATACTTGAGTAATACCAAAATAACTCCATAATAATAAGTAATAATGATGATAATAATAATACTATCAAATTAGGACGATTACCTGCATATGACATTTTTTTTAAAAAATAGAAAAGATTAATACAGCTAATTATGGTGTAGTACTTAAGATCTTTTCAAGTCTATACTATTACAATTTTCTCTGATTGAATGACAGTGAACGTAAACGGGCCTAAAGTCCAATTTAATTTCTCCGTATACCTTATTCCACCGATTCCAAAAAGTAATACGAAGTATTAGTCTTTGATACTGTCCAAAAATTCCTTCACAGAAGCGGGCGAGGAAAAGAGATGTAGTTTTCCATTATGAATACAGCGCAGTCTGGCCGGGTTAGCAAATCCTCTAAACATATTCCTGTTGGGAAGGGATTTCCTCACTACATTAAACTCCCATCATTTATAATAATAATAATAATTGCTTACACTTATATAGCGCGTTTCTGGACACTCCACTCAAAGCGCTTTACAGGTAATGGGGACTCCCCTCTACCACCACCAATGTGCAGCATCCACCTGGATGATGCGATGGCAGCCATAGTGCACCAGAACGCTCACCACAAATCAGCTATCAGGGGGGAGGAGAGCAGAGAGTAATGAAGCCAAATCCTAGTTGGGGATTATTAGGAGGCCATGATTGGTAAGGGCCAATGGGAAATTTGGCCAGGACACCGGGGTTACACCCCTACTCTTTTCGAGAGACGCCCTTGGATTTTTAATGACCACAGAGAGTCAGGATCTCGGTTTTACGTCTCATCCAAAGGACAGCGCCTGTTTAGTATAGTGTCCCTGTTGCTATACTGGGGCATTAGGACCTACATAGACCACAAGGTGAGCACCCCCTGCTGGCCCCACTAACACCTCTTCCAGCAGCAACCTTAGTTTTTCCCAGGAGGTTTCCCATCGAGGTACTGACCAGGCTCACACCTGCTTAGCTTCAGTGGGTTGCAAGTTGTGAGTTGCAGGGTGATATGGCTGCTGGCCATTTCTTCATGACCTCTGCTGAGAGGCCCTGGAAGAAAAAGAGCCAACTCCCGTTGTAGGAGATATTGTTTTTCTTCAGCACAGCCCGGAGAATCTCCTCTTTGTTGGGGAAACGGAGGAATTGCACTAAAACAGTTCTAGGCTGGTCATCAAGGCCGGAAACAGGACCAGGTGTACTATAGGCCAGTTCAAAGTCTATAATGTTTTCCAAGGGAAAATCTATCCATTTCGGTAGCATTGACTGGAGGAAATTTACAAACGGTGTAGAACCCTCCAAGCTCTCCGGCAGGCCCACAATTTTCATGTTTTTGCACCAACCCCTGTTTTCCAGATTATCAATTTTAGTTTGAATCTTGTCAATTTACTATTTCAAATAATTCATCTGGTTTTCATGCATTTTTACAGCATCTTCCATAGTGGAGATCTGATTTTTAGCTTCCGCCATCCGCGCCTACGTAGAGCTAACTCACTATGTTAAATTAGTTAGGGGCCCATGCAGTGAGCTGATTGAAACAGCAATTGAGTCACGTCGACTATCGATAGTGTCTAAATGTGAACCGACAGCCCTAATCTCAGTGAGTACTGGGTCCGTTTGGGTGGCAGGTTGCGGTGGGCTTTCCTCAGAGTGGAAATTGTTGTCCTTCTGTTCTCTTTTTTTAGGTACTCCTGTGTGCTCGTGCGCTTGAAAAAACTGGAAGTCTTGCACCTCCTGCTTCCCTGACATATTAGAAAAATGTATCAGTGGTGAAATTAATAATAGAAAAAAAAACGGATATCTTTTAATAAAATAAAGAAAAGGTGGACCGGATCTCAAACTCAAGAAGCCATCTTACTTCACGTGACACCCCCCGTTTTGTGATATTTGACTTTGCTTTGTGACGTACCATCCCCTATTTTCTGTATGGACATTTTACATGACCTGAGTATAGGAGAGCATTGCATTCCTGGATATGCTTCAAACCCTTAAAGTGGGAATGACAGCTGCTGAGGATGATTCAAACATAAAATGGGGAAAATAATTAGTTTTGTGCTTATTGAGCCATACTGAGGAAAATCTGAAAACGGCTAAAGTAATTGTTCATCAACTGAATAATACTGCTAGGCTGCTGAACACACTTATGCAAAATCCAAAAGGGGGAATCTTTACTGGAACATGGAGGGACTGGTTCGTGTGGGGAATGTTGGGATTTTGTGTACTGATATGCCTGTATCTCTCATTTTCTGCATGCTGAGTCAAAGCCACATTGAAGGAACAGACCAGGAGGCTGCATTAGGAATAACACGAGCAGTAGGAGTGATAGACTCAGCTTGTCCTGCACAGCAACTGCAGTTCATCTGGGAGTAGGTGCCTCTGTCATCCTCCAACTCCTGAGAATTGGTAGACTTCCTCATTCCAGGGGGTAGACGCGGCACTGGGTGAAGAAGGCTAAAAGCATCTGCACCCAGGCTGGGGGCAACTGAAACATTATGATTTTATCCATAAAATTATATCTAACTGTGCTAAATATAATATCTAACAAAGTTGTAATCAAAGTATAACTAACAGGCCTATGTCCTCTATGTAACCTAGCTGTTCACTAGAAGCATCAATGACCTTATAAAAGTGCTTATGTTGAACTTTTTCAGTTGTATATAGTCTGCTAACAGTAACAAACTGAGTGGCTGACAGGGGGAGAAAGGGAGGACAGAAAGTCATCCAACGTGTTTCAATCAAAGGATGAGTACATGCAATAAAATGAGGAAAGAACCAATTTATGGTTTTGCTAGACTTCTTTGTACCTGGTTATAAAGAGAGCCTAGTTAGGACAAAAACATTCCTTTCTCTCATACTGCTATACTCAAGGTCAGCCTTGCCCCTTGTCTTCAATGTCTTTAGAATTAAAATTCTAAAATAAATACAGACACTATGATTATTTGACTTGGAGCATTACTGATTTGGGGAACATGTTAAGACGAGACCTACAGAGATATCTGACATGTAATAGAACAAGCAGCACAACCTTCAATGACAATTCAGTTGAGACCTTTAGGGTGCCTTTGCACTTGGATGGGAGTTTAATTCAGGTATCATTTAAAGCCTAAACATGAATCTTTGAAAAGGATTGTCAGTCATGGAGAATTAATGACAATAAATAGTTGCTGATTTATTTGTGTACTTATCAAACACAAAAATCACTTGAACCCTTGTCTCATGAGACCTTTACATGATCTGTCAAGTTCAAAATAATTGTCATTTATTTTGGTATCTACTGGATTCACCCAAGGACTGATAGTGAAAGGTGATTTCATTAAGGCAATGCATTCATGTATTTGTACTTTACTCTAGTAATGAATAATATTAAATCATTGTAATTTATGTTTCCTCAGGAAAACTGGTGAAAATGATCATTCTTCTTCTCAAACTCGTTCTATGTAGCAACAATAGGAAAGAAAAAACTAAAACTAAAATATGTTTATTGTATAAGTATTTATCTCCTATTATGTACCTAACCTGAATTAATTTAGAAGTCATACAGTTAGTTAAATTACTTTAGTGGTTCACATGTTGTATTCAAAATAAATACAACTGTATCTGTAAGCTCCACAGTCAAGTAGTACTCAAACATTCAATAACGAACCCATACTTATTCAATCAACATTTATTTTTTTATTTATTTTATTTTGCTTTTTTTGTTTTTGACATTCTTTTAAACACATTAAAATGTTCATTTTGGACATTCATGTTTTTATTAGAAATATTCACTTTAAAATGTTTTATTTGTATTATTTTTAATTATTTCATTATCTATCACCAAATCCTTAAAAATGTTTTTCAAAGTATAATTCTTATGTTTTTCTATGTTATTATTTTTATTATTATTATTATTATTATTATTATTATTATTAATAATAATAATAATAATATTAATAATAATAATTCAGTAAATACATAAATGTATTGAAGTGTTTGTTGTTGGTAGAATTCCAAAATGTTCATTAGGTATAAAAAAGGCCATATGGTACATGTTGGCATTGCCACTGCTCATCTAACATATGGCAAAATGCAATGAGCTGAAAAATTATATGTAAACATGATCCTTTATATTCTTTCTTCTAACCCCTTTACTTTTATCCATTTACTGGCATTTACTGTTTTCTGTAGGAATTATTATTTTCAATCAATATGGCTAATATATTAAAGGAAAAATGCAATAATTTATTCAGAGAATGTAACAGCTATCCCTTCTGCAAGAGAAAAAAGGAACAAATAATTCAATTATTTTTGGTAGATACAATTTTGAGCATTTTAATATAGGTCTACAATTAATTTAATGAAAACTGCTATTGACTTCCTTCTCTTGACTTGTAACTGGAAGCAGCAAGAGCAAAAGTACAGTTTACATAAAGCATTGTAAACTAAATAGTAATGCAACACAATATTTGTAAAATAAAAGGGAAGCAACATTAGTATTCTAGGAATAACTGCTTTGTCAATTAATAAAAAAAAATATTTAATCCTAATAATTTTTCTGATCACAATGTGGAAATGTTAGATTGAGCCTCAGGGAACAAAGAATGAAAAATATTTCACTCATGATGCCGTTTTCAAATGACAGCATAATATGTTATGGATCATTTGATTTTTTGTGAAAACACCCTTCACTGCCCAAAAAGCATATGCTGCTAACGGCATTTGTTGCAGTCCTTTTTATATGACAGCTGGCAAGTAGCAAATGCCAGTAAAAACACAAAATGTCAGAAAAAAACTTTACCAATAAAAGTGTATGTAGATAGGGAATAAATTATTTAACCCCTAAAGCCCGTGAAATTGACATGTCTAATTTCAGTTTCACTGCTTATTGTTTCTTGCCTTGTAGTATGTTGGAGGTATCATAATTTTATTTATATTTTAAACTAGGTGGGTGGTCTTGGTGTTGTGGGTAGGAGTAAATATCATTTATGGGGTAGCAAATGCCACATTCATTAATTTAATTTTCATTTGAATTTTAATCAACATTTGAATACTGAGAGTAAAGAAAAGCAGTTCCAATGGTCATCTTGACCAACAGACCAAGAATCTACAGGATGCTCACAGAGAGTAACGGCATTTAAAGATGTCCCTAAACAGAAATTACAAGTGATATTTTTACACGTATATTTGCTTTTAAATAATTAAAATCCACTATGTATAATATATTTTTATAATTATAATCCAAAATATTTATAAATATGTTTTTTGCTACCTTTTTCTAAGCTAGCTAAGCAACTGATATTTTAAATTAAGCTTGTAATATAAACAAGATATATGATGTGCCTATTACACTCTACAGCTGCAAACGTGAGAATTTATTTGTTTTTGAAAACGAATGTGTTGCCAAAAGCATACAGTATACAATTATCACAACATTTCCAGTACATAAATACAGTATATATGTTATACTGTTTATACTGTATACAGTATATTTTACACAATATTTACTACAGGATTATTGGACATTTAAAGATGCAGCCATTCAAAATGAGCGGGGTATGCTGCGGTACAATGCGGTGGGCGTCACATCAAAAAACATCTGAACGAGTCACTTCGCGTTACACTACGTTCTAGCGTATGCAAATTCGATTATGTTAATAGTATCCGGAATCACCTTGTAAAACCCCCAGATGGAGCTAATAAAGCTCAACCTCTCATGTACAGCATTTAAACTGTCACCAGAAAACAGCAGGTTTCGAATCCTGATCACTGCTGAGGGACAATCTTTATTCAATTAAGAATTTAAGTTGTATGCTCTTTAGACTTCTAAATTTAAACTGTGTATTACAGTATATTAATCATTATACATTGAAAAGTTGGTATAATTTATGAAAGCAAGATTGCTCAGTTGGACAAAAGTACACAACCTACCAACTTTATCATAAATATTTTAATTATGCAGAAATATTTTATGCATCAAAGTCTTTACCAAAGATATTACTAATAGTATTTATATTGAATGACCTAGGACTTTATTTTTTCATTGACAAAAGGTAACACCACAGCATTTAGTTGATCTTATCACGTATAAGTTTCCAATCATACAAAGAATCTCAGATTCACCATGCATTTCACGTGCTCATAAACGATATTAATTTAGGAACATATACATATTATGTAAACTGTATATTGCTGGTATTGGTAGTTTAAAGAAATAATACAAACCAGTATTCTATTTCTCCCTAAACATTATAAGCATCAAAGTCTTACATGTGGTTATTTCGGAAACATTTTTACGTGCTCCTTGTGACCATATTACTGTACATTTATATACTTTGTGAGAAAAGTGATAGTTTTAACCTTTTTTGCGAATACGCCCATTATCAGAGTAAACAAAAGCATACTTTTAGAATTAGATTAATAGGGTATATAGTATGGAATCGCATATCTAAAGAAATTAATAATGATGTGATTATATTAATGTACTGTAGCACAAACAGTATTTAAAACTTTCTATTGATATCTGTACAGTTTTTTCAGTGCTTGATACATCACTGCATTTGTGGTGTGATTGCTTAAGTAACTGACTTATAAGGCTGAGGGCGGATGTTCAAATCCAGCTATTGCGAAGAGTTTTCTTTTAACAAATAAACATTTCTTTGAAAAACTAAGATTGCAAATTTCTAAATATTTCTAAGTATCACAACATGTTCGAAGCTAAGTCATTTATTAATAACAATGCATAATTTCAAACTGCTACTGATATTATTACTGACAATAAATATCATCGACACTATATTGAATTTGTTGGTCTTTCTAAATATCACAAAACGTTAGGAGGACATTAGCTAGCCAATATGATAAATACAGGGGAAAAAAGCAATTGGGAAAAAAAGACCTGTTGATCTGTTCTACATACCAGGAAGAGAACAGAATATGATTTTTTCTGTTTGAAACTTGTGTTGTCTTTATGAAATTCATGTATTTTAAACTCTTAATTAAGAAGAAAAAAACTTGCGGCATACACAAACATTCTAAGCTGATCACGAGGAAGAAAGATCACCCATTTTTGCTAGCGTGGTGACATCACCGCTGTAGCGGCGAGGCTTAATAATAATGCAGAATTAAGTGTTTCTGAGCTTCCCAAATGAGGCCCCATTTCTCTGTTCATCTCTGTGGTGCAGCCACAGAGAAACCATTCATGCAAGATGTTTTCTTTTGATAAGGACAGCTCCCAAAGGGGGATGCACTTAGCTAAGCCTGGCTATCATGATCAATGGTCACCCATTGGCGCCTATCTGTCTAGGGAGTGCCAGTTGGACATCTGGACTGCATTACTAAGTGTCAGGAGTAAGTGACTCATATCTCACCTTGATCAACCAATCAGGGACCGGTAGGGCCGAGTTACCCACGTGGGACTCTGATGCCCATGGAACTTTCAGCCAATCAATGAGCTGAAGTTCCTCCAGGTAAAAACAGGCAACACAGAGAGCCTGAGAGATTCAGATTCAACAAGATTCAGAAGGGATTCTGGAGAGGATTCTGTGGACTGTTCTAAAGGGAATTCAAAGGAGAATTCCAGGGCAGGACGGCCCAGGAGCAGAAGGCTCCCAAGGGCAGGACATCCTCGCAGCGCGCCTCCTGACCATCCTGAGACTCAGCCCGGACAACCACGGAACGGCCAGTGTGTCCGAGTGCCAGAACTTTCCTTTGTTCTAAGAGTCTAGAGTGGAGGTTGCCAGAGAGTAACCAGCAGCAGGCCTCGTGAACAGGTCGGAACTGTGGACAGCTGAATCACTATTCAGAACTAGCTCTTCATTAGGAACGAACCGGTCCTCTTCCTGACTTGCTGGGACCCACAGTCATCTTTTCTCCTGTGCACAAACTTTGCTAGTTAAAGTCAACACTAACTAGCCGGTCAGTGAGCATCAGCAGCGCACCGTCGCAAGCCGCACAGCACAGCCTGGCACCGAGCCAGAGAGCGCGGATTGGACTGCAACAGCCTGCAAGTGTTTCTTTGTGCCCGCAGGAGATCTGAATCCCCAAAGATTGGATGAGTATTCAACTTCAATGCATTACAGCTCAAGAATTCAATTGTTATCCCAACCAGTTGATATCAATTTAATTCCTAAGAGTTATGTACTTGTTTCGAGTATCTAATGTAGAAGTTATAACCAAGTTCATTTATGAAACGGTCTTAATGAATGATATACTGAACGTATGTCCTCTTGATATATGTAACACTTCGTAACTGATTGAATATATATCTTTTGTATTCTGATAACCCTCTCGATAAGATCTGTTAGTTTAAGGCATATTCTATGTATTAATAAATGTATCCTCGTGTATTAGTACCTGTGTGTGTGCGTTGTTTGAGTTATGTCGCATGGGTGGACTCTAAAGCCATCAAAAGAATCAACTTTGTGATTTACTGCTACAATTAATAATTGTCTCAGTAAATGCCCAAACCCTACAGAACTGGTGCCTTCAGAGAGCCACTAACATTACATATTTGGCGTCCCTGAAACGGCTATGAATCACTACACCGCCTTTCCCTCTGAACAGCTAGTCAAATAATAGGCAGTGAAAACATTTGTCTGTCTGTCCATGGGGGGAAGGTCCTCCTATTCTACTCTGAGAATGTAATATAACTATTGAGTGGTATTAAATACAACTTTTTTGTATAGATGACACTTTTTTAAAATGTATTTAAAAAATAAAAACCCTTCCAGCCACCCTAATAAATGGTCATCTCTGGCGCCTTACTGTCTGGGAGATTCCAAGGTAGAGTCTCATCCCAAAGTTTACAACTCTAAGGTCAGAGTGCATTGTTACTCATCTTCCACCTCGATCAGCCAATCAGGAAATGGTAGGGCAGGGTAACCCCACGTGGGTCTCAAATGCCCACGGAACTTTCAACCAATGAACGACCTTAGTTCCTCCAGGTAAAACAGGCCGCACAGGGCTCCTCCAGTGCTCCTCCAGGACCTTCTCAGACTCATCTCGGACAATCACGTAACAGCCAGTGTGTCGAAGTGCCAGGACTTTACTTTGTTCTAAGAGTCGAGAAAGGAGGTAACCAAAGGATCCACCCAAGGTTAGCCCAGCAGCAAGCCTCGTGAACCCACCGCGAATGCTCACCTGAACAATAAGTGAACTACAGTCGGAACTGTGGACAACTGAATATCAGTATTCAGGACTAGCGCTACATCGGGAAAGAACCGGTCTTCTTCCCGTCTAAAGAGTGACCTGCTTGGACCCGCAGTCACTTTCTGTGTGCACAAACTCTGCTAGTTCAACACTAACTAGCCGGTCTTCAGAGAGCTCACTGCTAGTGTGCTGCAGCAGAAATCTCTCCCTCCCTCTTTCCCACCTCAGCTGCAACAGGAGAGGCTGGCACCGGGCCAGAGAGCTCTGATTGGACACAGCAACAGCCTGCCACTGTTCCTTTGTATCTGCGGGAGATCTGAATCCGCACAGATTGGATGAGTATTCAACCTTCTGCATTACAGCTCGAGAATTCAATTGTTACCTCCACTCCAGTTGATATCAATTTAATTCCTATGAGTGATGTACTTGCTTTTGAGTATCTAGTGTAGAAGTTGTAATCCAAGTTCATTTACGAAATGGTCTAAATGAATGGTATACTGAATGTATGTCCCTCTTGGTTTGTAACTCTTCGTGATTGAATATACCTTTTGTATTCTGCTAACCCTCACTATAAGGAAGTGCTGGAAGAGGTGTTAGTGGAGCCAGCAGGGGGTGCTCACCCCGTGGTCCATGTGGGTCCTAATGCCCCAGTATAGTGATGGGGAAACTATACTGTAAATAAGCGTCGTCCTTCGGATGAGACGTAAAACCGAGGTCCTGACTCTCTGCGGTCATTAAAAATCCCCAAAATTTGGACGTTTCTCAAAAAGAGTAGGGGTGTAACCCCAGCGTCCTGGCCAAATTTCCCATTGGCCCCTACCAATCATGGCCTCCTAATAATCCCCATCTATGAATTGGCTTCATTACTCTGCTCTCCTCCCCACTGATAGCTGATGTGTGGTGAGCGTTCTGGTGCACTATGGCTGCACATTGGTGTGGGTGGAGGGGAGTCCCCATTACCTGTAAAGCGCTTTGAGTGGAGTGTCCAGAAAAGCGCTATAGAAGTGTAAGGAATTATTATTATTATTATTATTATTATTATTATTATTATTATTATTATTATTATTATTATTATAATTATAAGATCTGTTGTGTTTATATGCACATTTTATGTATTAATAAATGTATTGTCGGGTATTAGTATCCGTGTGTGTGCATTGTTGAGTTATCCCGCAAGGTCGGTTTTCTAATAGCCATCAAAGAATCATTTTGTGACTTACTGCTACAATCAATTGTCCCAGTAAATACACAAAACCCCTTCATTTATTGGTGCCTCGTAAGAGGATGCCTACAATTGTGACTATATCTGCGATATAGCACGGCCTCTCGTGACTTATTGCTTAAATAGTTAGTTAGCTAATGTCCTCTTTGCTAGCTAATGGTACTTGTGGCTGTGTTTCAGTGTTGCATAGACACATGTTGTAAATGTATGGTCATTTTTGCCAGCCAATCACGTACCACGGTATGCTGCGGTGGCTTGTAGGTAGTTACGTGCGGTATGGGTTTGTACCGCAAAGTGTGAATGGCTGCATCTGTACATACGTAAAACATTTTTGTATTCTTATTATTTATTATATTTTTTAGCACTCCTCTGTTAAGTTATATTGTTTTATTGCTTTCCATCCTGATTTTTAAGACAGTACAAATACATTTGTGAAATTACATTCCTGTATGTCCCCCAGTACATTCTAAAATATTCATGAGAACATGAAAACATCTGTTAATAAAATTATTACAACTTTGTTCAGTCATCTCTTCCTCCCAGAACCTGTTAATTGTTATGATGAGTTCTTGCTTTGTGCTCTGTGTTGCTGTCCTCTGAATATAGTCTTTGAGGGAGAGCCAAACGATGAAGTAATGATGCTGATGAAGTAATAATGCTTATTTATTATAAAACCCATAACATCAACACAGCACAGTTCTTTTCAATGTGAAAATGCTGTAACAGTTTCTACCCTACCAATTATTCATATGTATTACATGCAAATATTAAGCGATAAACAGTAGAATTGCAATTGTATTCACCACTGTATTAACAGTTACAACAGACACAAAATTTAAAACAAACATGATTTTTTTAAAAACAGACATTATGTACCCCATTTTATTTCACACCTGCATATGTGATCAGTATGCACAGAAGGTGATGTGTGTTGATTATGCTGAGGGTGTAAAGATTCAATAAGGTCCAGGGGACAAAGTGAGATTACTAATCTGGATAGCTTCATTAGGTTTTTTGTGTGTTTTTGTGAACAGTAAAATAAAACTCTCTCCAAAAAACCACAAGAGTTGGTGTTTCAGCATTACAAAGGGAGCATTAGCAAACCATTATATTTTGTTAAAAAAGGCTTTAGTTAGCATCTGTCATAATAATTTATAGATGGGCCAATTTTTTTAATTGATTATGATTCTAATGAGTTAATCCTTTTTAAATAACTAGGCAATTCAAAGAACATTAAAATTTCAACCCAGCTCTCAAGCCACACATTTAAAAAGGCACTATGTACTAAGTTAACAAACAGAACTACAGATGCAGCCATTCAAAATGAGCGGTAAAACCCCACGGTACAGTAACCTACCCGCAGGGCACCGGAGGGCACCGCGGTAAGTGATTGGCTGGCCAAAATGACCGACAGGGGCACTCGTGGTGCATTGGTTGGTAGTGAAAAGATTTAATCATTTAATGTCTTTACTGTGCACATTTTAATCCGCTTAGTTTTGAATATTTATATGGAATTTTACCACTAAAGGGAAATTTTAGTAGCTGAGCATAAAAAGAAGAGGAGCATAACGCATCTGAAGGTCATAAACGATATTAATTTAGGAACATAAACATTACTGTATGTACGTAAACTGTACTGTGTATGGCTGGTCTTGATAGTTTAAAGAAAAAATACACACCAGTCTTCCATTTCTCCCTAAACATTTTAAGCATGAAAGTTTTATGAAACGGTACCCAAATATGTGATTGCTGTATAGAATGAATTTTAATTTTTAAAAATTATTTAACACGAAAATTAAGCTGTTTACATCTTCCGCCTGAGAACAGTCACCCGTTGCTACCCAACGCAGAAACACAGCCACTAACTAGCAAAGAGAGGACATTAGCTAGCCAATATGATAAAGAAATAAATTATTATTTTGTTTATTTCTTTTGCACATTTATTTGAACATTTCCATCGATTGTACAAGCACTTGGAAACTGTCCAATCCATAGTTCATCAGGCATTTACCGGTCTGGCGCCGGTCTGTGTCTTCTAGGATATAATGCCAGCGAACTCTTGTTTTTATGTCCACTATAACTACGCTGGGCAAACGTTCCGAGGTCAAATTCTTCCAGCACGGGGGTACCTTTAAAGCGGAGACGACTGCACCGAAATTTTTTGGCGCGCCTTCTCTTTAAAGCCCTGGCCAAATATGAAGACAGTACGTACAGTTATAATTCAAACGGAATTAAAAACTACACATCCCAGTTACCATGGTGGTGCTTGTGATCATTGCGTTTAACCAACGAAACAGGGAGAAAAATCAGTCACATGACTTTGGGGCAGAGTTTCAAAAGCTTAACCTATCAGCAACAAAGCGAAATTTACACGATAGGCTACCTCAAACTGTCAGTTACACGACTGTGTATGTCGCTTAAGCCACTCCTATTTGGCATTTTAGTTATGGAGGCGAGAAGACGCCCCCCCCCCCCTCTCTGGGTGTCTGATTTGCCGCCATCTTTAACTGTTCGGTGTCCGAATCGGAGTAGCTACGCGTACGAAATAAAGTTAATCCCAACTACAAAACATATATTTTTGTGGTAAGAGGGCGCAAAACATCAGTATTTACTGCTATTAATTACTGTACGATTTATAGTTGAAATCTGAGCCTAGATATAAAGTTAGATATAAAGTTAAAATCTCGACAAAGCAATGTAGGAAATACAGAGAAAATAAATCCTTTCTGACATCTAAAATCAGTTTTGATCAAGGTCTCTTAAACGAACAAGAAAAAGAGGATTTTCAGAGGGCAATTACGCTGTGTTTATATAGAATAACTGATTTATGAGCAATCTAATTTCTTGTTCATTTAAAACAGTGAAATGTCAGCTGCAAAAGATCGCACCAGAAACAACACTCTCTCTGCCTGTCATAGACGTTCAGGAAAGGCTGAATGAAGTCATGTCAAGTACAATAATTCGGTGATCAATAATAACAGTTGTAGGACAGTATATAAGGAGGATAAGGATTTTGAAGTTGACTTGAAATCTGATAGGTAACCAGTGCAAGGACTTGAAAACAGGTGTAATGCATCCCTGATAGGATTCTTGCTGTCATATTCTGAACATATTGAAGATTGCTCAGTGTGGATTTAATTTCCCCAGTGAACAGGATGTGCATTTATTAATTCTAGAAAAAAAAGCCTTTCTTGATTTCTCTAGTTCTTAGTTTCTCTAGTTCCCTTTAAAATAAACTATTATTCCACAATGCAGAGTATTACATGGCCAGTATTTACACATGATATTTGTGATTTAAAGAAATTAACACAAGCAGCTTTTGGAGATTTAAGTGTTGGCTGAGTTATTGCAGGATAAAAGACTAGAGATGTTGGTAAGAAGAAGATAATTTGGGGAAAGCTGAGGAATACATTTATAACAAGAAAACTTCCTAATGGGGTTAGGCATACTTTTGATGAAGATGATGAAGTTAACAAACTATATGTTTACATAGATACTGAAATAAGGATTGTATTTTAAATTGTGTGTAGTTGCTGGCATTGAACTGTGAATAGTATAAAGCGACACCTTTCGTCAAACTTTTAACAGGTATCACGCCCCCTTTTCCAGTCAATGGTCGTCCGCGTCGTTTGGTTGTCCCGCCCCCTTGCCATCCAATGGCGTGTTGTTATTTGTGCATGTCCCGCCCCCTCAGGAGCCAATGGTGTGGGTCGGAACCACCGCCTCCCCCCGGCCGGTCGGTCCGGTGCCTCAGGGTCCCAAAGCCCCAAGACGGCGCATCCCTCGCTTTAGGTGTGTGCAAGTGTGTATTGGTTTGGAAGGGGACCATGTCTGCTGCGGGGTTGAGTGCACTCTATTATAACCCTAGGAAATCGGGCTGTTACGGCGGCGCGGGGAGTCTGTTGCGGGCCGCGAGATCCTGGGGTGTGAGCGGCGCCAGCCGCGGCCGGGTGGTCGAGTGGTTGTCCGGCCAGGCTGCTTATACGCTGCACAAGTCGTGTCTCCAAAACAGCAGGGGTGCAAGCACACACACACACTAACTGCGTAAAGTCTCACGGAAAGAATTCGCAGGACAAACACCAGGTGAAATGTGAACCGCTTTATTTCAACAGGGGGTTTTCAAACACAGAAACAGCGCAGCAGCACTTTTTACACAAGTTACAGACTCCAGTTTGCAAGTATGTGAAATGTGATCCGCTTTATTTCAACAGGGGGTTTTCAAACACTGAAACAACGCAGCAGCACTTTTTACACAAGTTACAGACTCCAGTTTGCAAGTATATGAAATGTGAACCGCTTTATTTCAACAGGGGGTTTTCAAACACTGAAACAACGCAGCACACATGCATTACCGGCTCCTGTTTCCATTCAACAATTAAATGTTGGTGCGGAAAATTAGTTCGGTACGCGTAACCACCACCCCCACATTGCTGAGAAACTTTGAGGCATCTGAAAAAGCATTCATAACCCCCTTCCGCTCCCCGTGTCTAAAGCCATGCGAACCACACTGGGCGATCCGATCTAGCAGGGCAAAAAAATTTGCCTGCGTAATTAGCGGGATGGTGTTACCACAGGTTCTGTGCAAAACACGCTGTATTTTGGAATACACACTGTAGAACCCCCCAGGCTTCCTTTTCTGATCTGAAAACATCAGATCTGTAATAATTTCACTCAAGTTCTCGACATACACATCTATCTCTTTAACAAATTTAAGGACATTAGCATTAGACTCTTTGTTTTGCATATCAAGCTTTGTAGAGAGAAGTGTGTAAAGCACTCTTAGTAAGAATTCAGACGTATACATTCGAAATTCTTCATTCTTCGGTCGATGGCACACCCGGGTCTGTAAAACAGAGTGAAATCTGTATTCACATTTTACATAGATCTTTTTTTTGCGTCTGTAAAAATAAGAATAGTGTTTCTTTTGCAACTCATCAAAAGTCACGTCTACTAATTTTTCATCCAGCTGTTCAAGGGTGGCCTGTACATGCTCGTATGGGGAGCGGTCCTCAATTATATTTTTTAGCAACTGTTTTATGCACCGCTCAGTGTCATTTGTAATGGTGTACGAACCCAGACACCGGGCGGTGTACAGAACAGCCGATAAAATTCGGGCTAAACTGAGAGACTTATAAATTTCTAAAGCGGCAAACGTCACGTCTTCACACCCATCTGCGTAGCCGCCAGACAGGCATGTGTGACCCCGCTGCCCGGGGTGGTCAATCAAACAGGCCGGGCAGTCATCAACCAGGACCCCCTTTAAACAGTGTTTGACGATGCAATAAACTACTGCTTTCACAATCTGGGGCATAACATCGGGCTCATTAGGGACAGGGGCATCAGCTTTATTAACATTTGGGCGAACACACAAGCATAGACACGAGACATTCACTTGTGTCGGTAGGCTGAAGATTGACCCGTCCACATCCTCTTTATTCTATTAAAGGAAAAAGAAAGGAAGGCTTAACAAAATAGACATGCTTTGCACCTAAAATATCGAGCATTTAACGCACTTTTGAGCTAAGGTTTTTCGTTAATATTTACCATTTGTAGCGTGGTATCATCGCTAGCACCCGGCTGTTCTTCAACATCTGGTACCCCAGCTGAACTCACACCCCCGCCGCTGTCACAGGGCGCAGAGGGTGGGGTCGGGTTTTGCTAAAAAGAAGACCAAGTATTAAAATGACATACGCTAAGCACAGATACAACAATTCCACGATCAGAAAAAAATATTTTAGCCGCCTACCTCTTCACTTTGTAGAGTAGCGGACCCCGTTGTTTCTCCACACAAAGAAGCAGCTCTGCGGTGTCTGACAGCTCCAAGCACGCACTGCGGCCCTGTCAGGTCGGAGCGTTTAAGAATATGCGCCAATGGTGTAACACGCCTACATAACACAAGACATTTTTCAATTGGTTGTGATGACCCCCCTGATTTATCGAGAGCGAAAAGTATTCACATATCAGTTTATAAGTTTTAAAGTATTAACACACAACGCAAACACAAATGATGTGTTTCACCTGAAAATAAATTTTAAACATGCGGGGTTGGTCTTAAAGTTTTTAAAATAACGTAATAAGACACAGTTTATTTTTAATAACATATTCGCGACAGCTTTTTCGAAAGTTTGAGATAAATTTTCACACAGCGCCAGCATAAAAGTCTTTAAGGTATTAACAGGCAACAAATGATGGGGTGTTGTTCTTCAGACTTTAACGGATTGGTCCTAAAGTTTTAAAATTGTTTCCCTGTAGAGATAATTTGTGATGATATTGGAGACGGGCGGTGTGTGTTGGGGGATTAGTAAAAGGCTCTGGAATGCAGAGTGGGGGGTGGGGGGCTAAAATTGACACCAGGGAAAGTTTACAAACATTTTAAATTCATGTAAAGTTTTCTAATTTACAAGCACCACATGTATTTCACGCAAAAATGTTCTTAACAGCGCAGCGCGAAAAAATAAAACCTCAAAACGTCAAACTTGGTTTGTGAACACGTCCCTATAAAGAACAGATACATTTTCTTATAACGTTAATAAAAAACAATTTGCTTGATAATATTCTTAGCGGTCTGTTGGTGAATCAAACAAAGACACCGCGGCACATTTTCACCACGTTTTAACAGCTAAGAAATGTAGACACCGTTGTGTCTTAAAATAATATAGATTTTAACATTATAACGATCTATATTCGCTTATCAGTTTATAAGTTTTAAACGTTAAAAGTATTAACACACAACGCAAACACAAATGATGTGTTTGCCCAGAAAAGAAATTTTAAACACGCAGGGTTGGTCTTAAAGTTTTAAAATAACGTAATAAGACACAGTTTATTTTTAATAACACATTCGCGACAGCTTTTTCGAAAGTTTGAGATAAATTTCCACACAGCGCAAGCATAAAAGTCTTTAAGGTATTAACAGACAACAAATGATGGGGTGTTGTTCTTCAGACTTTAACGGATTGGTCTTAAAGTTTTAAAATCACGTAGTAGAGATAATTTGAGATGTTATTGGAGACGGGGGGTGTGTGGGGGGTTAGTTAAAGGCTCTGGTATGCAGAGTGGGGGGGGAGAGGGGGGAACCCAGGGAAAGTTTACAAACATTTTAAATTCATGTAAAGTTTTCTAATTTACAAGCACCACATGTATTTCACGCAAAAATGTTCTTAACAGCGCAGCGTGAAAAAATAAAACCTCAAAACGTCAAGCTTGGTTTGTGAACATGTCCCTATAAAGAACAGATACATAATAAAAAACATTTTGCTTGATAATATTCTTAGCGGTCTGTTGGTGAATCAAACAAAGACACCACGGCACATTTTCGCCACGTTTTAACAGCTATGAAATTTTAGACACCGTTGTATGCCTTAAAATAATATAGATTTTAACATTATAACGGTCTAAAACGTTTTCTAAAATGTTTCTTAAAATAATTTCTACAGACCAGTACGTGCAGTCCCAACGATACCTAAGATTAATGGTTTTATGGGGGGCCATGTGTGTTTCTTAGAAGAGAATGTTTATCGGATTGAGTATAAGGACCAGCGGTTTAACAGGCGACGTTTTGGCTGGATTCCAATTCCTACAGTCTCACGTTATCACCTAACTCGTCAGAATGGATCACGCCGATCAATTACAACAGTCTGAAGATAGTCTATTTACAGACTTAACACTGTTTGACTTGAGAGACGAAGACAAGGATTCCACGAATTTCAGCGGTATGTATATCTGGCTTATTGTGAGACAATTACAACGTCACGGTGCATGTCTCGTGTTAGCTATAGTTACAAAACGTTGTATAATATTTGTATACTAGGCAATATTGAATGATTATAATGGAATTACCGGGGAGTGGTGCCGTAATGTGGTCGTGACTGTGTGTATCCATTCATTTCCATTAGCCCCGAAAACCACAGCTGTAAAAAGACCAGTTACGGCGCAGCACAACACTGGTGAGTAATTACGACAATGTTTTGAATAACGCTTTACGACCATGTGAGTCTTAAAGACACAGGGGTATATACTCCACACCAAAACTCGTATGTGTCTATTCCGCAGACGCGGGCGAAGGGACAAGTCACTACACATTTAAAAAAACTCGTTTGGGGTTTGCATTACCAACCCAAAACCTTGTGGAGACACATGCAGATGTTCACGTCATACCAGACGGTGCGGGGGATATTATCAGATCGCCTGAGAGAAGAGGTCGGTATTATATACAGATGCAGCCATTCAAAATGGGTGAGGTATTTCACGGCATACCGCGACACGCCCACCGGGGTATCACGCGGTATCACGTGTGTCACGTGACTAGATATCCGGCGTCGCCTTGTAAAACCGCCAGGGGGAGCTTAACCTCTCATGTACAGCATTCGAGCCTTTAATTTTGAACTGTGTATTACAGCATGTTAATCATCAGTCATTCAAATGTTGGTATATTTTATGAAAGCAAGATTGCTCAGTTGGACAAAAGTACACAACCTACCTTTATCAGAAATATTTATGCATCAAAGCCTTTACTGAAGATATTACTAATAGTATTAATAATGGATGACTTTGGACAAGCTGTATACTCAAAGTATAATTTCTTTAGCACATTTGTACAAGCACGTGGAATCTGTCCAAGCCATACTTTGTCAGGCATTTTGTTTTACTTCAACGGGGCATAAAAACTTCCTTGCTTTTAACAGGGCGTTTCATAATTTCTAGCTACGAGAATGATTTAAAATGCGACACCTATCATTCAACTAGAGCTTAAAATATCACAAGGAAAAATACACACCGGTATTCCATTTCTCCCTAAACATTGTAAGCTTCGAAGTCTTTAACTAACGTGATACCGGATACGTCAACAAGCATACTTTTAGAATTTGATTAAAAGGGAATATAATATGGAATCGCGTATCTCAAGAATTTAATAACGGTATGATTATATCCGTGTACTGCGGCAGAACTGTGTAGGGCTGTTTCGCCTACCTGATCACGCGAGCTGTCTTGTAGCCTACTGGTCTAGGTGCGTGACTACCAACTGGCAGGTTGTGTGTTCGAATCCAGCTGGTGCTGGACTTTTCATTTTTATTTATTTATTTTTTAATCGCGTAACATAAACATATTACCGTATGCAAACTCTACTGTATACAGTATGTATATGTATATTTAATGTCTTAACTGTGCCCGTTTAATTGAATTAAAAAAAAATATTTAACACGAACATTAAGCTGTTTACATCTTCCGCCTGAGAACAGTCACCCGTTGCTACCCAACGCAGAATGGTGATTGGCTGACACTATCTGACACCCCTCTGATTGGAGAAAAAAGACGTGCTGGTGTGCTATACAAGGAAGAGGATTTCTTTCTATTCAAAACTATTCATGTTTATGTTAAGATTTCCCTTCAGTGGTAAAATTAGATATGAATATTCAATACTTAAACGGGCACAGTTAAGACATTAAATATACATATACATATTGTATACAGTACAGTTTGCATACGGTAATATGTTTATGTTACGCGATTAAAAAATAAATAAATAAAACTGGAAGGTCCAGCACCACCATTATGTTTATATGGTTGTTTTTGTTGGTTGGTTGTTATTATGGTTATTAATAATAGTTGAAATCTGAGCCTAAATAAAAAGAAAAAGCAAGTGATTAGGTTTATGAGCAATCTAATTACTTATTCGTTTAAAAAGCTATATAAAATAAAGTTTATTATTAATTTGCTGGACAGAGCGGTGAACATTATTATGCATAAGACAAAGATAACGATCCTGATCAGTTTAGAAATCTGTGTACGCTGTAAGGTTTTTACTTCTTAAACTTTTAAAATACACGTTTTGAATAGAAAGAAATCCTCTTCCTGGTATAGCAAACCAGCACGTCTTTTTTCTCCAATCAGAGGGGTGTCAGATGGTGTCAGCCAATCACCATTCTGCGTTGGGTAGCAACGGGTGACTGTTCTCAGGCGGAAGATGTAAACAGCTTAATGTTCGTGTTAAATATTTTTTTTTAATTCAATTAAACGGGCACAGTTAAGACATTAAATATACATATACATACTGTATACAGTACAGTTTGCATACGGTAATATGTTTATGTTACGCGATTAAAAAATAAATAAATAAAAATGAAAAGTCCAGCACCAGCTGGATTCAAACACACAACCTGCCAGTTGGTAGTCACGCACCTAGACCAGTAGGCTACAAGACAGCTCACTCGATCAGGCAGGCGAAACAGCCCTACATAGCTCTGCCGCAGTACACGGATATAATCATACCGTTATTAAATTCTTTAGATACGCGATTCCATATTATATTCCCTTTTAATCAAATTCTAAAAGTATGCTTGTTGACTCCGGTATCACGTTAGTTAAAGACTTCGAAGCTTACAATGTTTAGGGAGAAATGGAATACTGGTGTGTATTTTTTTCTTTAAAGTACTAAGACCAGCTATATACTGTATGTTTACGTTCCAAAATTAATATCCTTTATGGCCTTCACACGCGTTACAGTATGCTCCTATTCTTTTTATGCTCAGCTACTAAGATTTCCCTTCAGTGGTAAAATTCAATATCTACAACGGGCACAGTAAAGACGTTTACAGTAAGTCTTTCTACGACAGACCAACGGACCACGAGTGCCCCTGTCGGTCAACCAATCACGCACCGCGGTATCGCGTGTCATCTTACCTGCGGTACGTGTCTGTACCGCTCACTTTGAATGGCTGCATCTGTAAAACATTCTTTTAGCATGGCCATTTAAACGTGTCTATAATAAAAATCCCCACCGTTTTTCTATTTTTTCACTAATGGTATTTTCCCACTCCTTGCAGACCCCGGACCTTCAAAAAATAAACTGCAACGAGCCAACAAGTTAACTGGGGCAACGAGCTCAAAACGTCTGAAATCAACAAGCAAAGGTTAATATAATTTAAGCGTGGTCAAGATGTGTTATGATCCACTTACGGTAAACGTTACTTCTTTTGTTAGGATGTTAATTCGCTGAAAGATCCTACTTCGCGTAGTTTTCTGTTTGGGAGTGTTAAAAAACCTTATTTTAAAACTGCTTAGCTTTTAAAGTTTAAAGCGACTGGTCTGTGCGAGGGTCTACAGGCCGTTAGCACGCCGCTTGACCCAGTAGCGCCACCACAGCCGTCAAGGAAACTGGTGTAACAACATGTCCGGGTAACTTGTTCCATTCACCCGCAGCCCTTTGTGTAAGGATGCGCCACATGTGTGGCGTTTTTATCATAGTTATCGTAGTTTTCTGACTTTGACAGTTTAGATTTCATTGATTGTTGTGTTGAAAAGTCTTTTATTTTTATCACAGTGTAGTTTTCAGATTTTGAGATGTGGAGCATTGGCGTGGTAATAAAAATTATTTTTCTTATTTTTTCACACAGCAGCTGTATCGACGCGCGGCGAAACAAATGTGGCGGAAACGTCGGACCCCAAGGTGGTGACTGCATCGGAGACGGCTGTTAAGACGCTGACCAAAGCCAGACGTGTGAAGCCTGCGGAGCAAAATAATAACGCGCCTAAAGACTTGGTGTTGGGTGATGTGCTAGATTCAGTGCGCGGTATTACACAGTCACTATCAACGGCGATCACTAATGAGGTGGCCAAAAAACGAGCTTTAGAGCATCTAAGAGCGGTTTTAGCCGGTCTGCAGACCTTGTTTCCAAAACAGATCCAGGTTTTTACCGCTAACCTCTTAGATATAATTTCTACAGAAGATGCCGCTCTAAACTCAGGATTTCAGACCATGATGATGATATTTCATGCTTCATTGGTGCAAATCCCTGGTGATAAATGACTAAACATGCGGTCTAAAAAGTGCTTAAAAGACCGACCGCTTGCCAACCGCAAGCTTTTGTACATAAATAAAATAATTAAACTGGCAAAAGCATGTTTGTTGCGTTGTCAAAGATTCAGAGAGAGACATCAGATTTCCCAAGGGTCGCCCGAGCCACGCAATGAAAATGCAGTGGTAGAAAATAACTTAAGGCCCGAGGTTGTTGTAGCAGAACAGGATGGCGGTAACCCAGAACCGGTTGTACTGAACGATCTGAATCAGGTTGGTGGCGGTGCCGGGGCGAATAGAGACCCCATAGTTTTCCTGGAGCGTATACGTAGTTATAACAGGTCTTATAATAATTTTAGAGCAACAGAGCACCATGAAGAATTTCGTTTTGTTAATCTCGACAGAATAACCTCGTATGTACAGGCTATAGACGCTGTGCATGGTGCAGTCCAGAGAATATTGGATGAACTTTCTCCAAACATCGGGGCGAATGATTTTGTACAGCTGCGTTTGACTGAGGGTGGTTTTAACAAACCCTTGTTCTCACGCAGGAGACACCCCGGAGAATTAAATGCTGCCGATTTTTTAAGCCACATCTCGAACTTCTTACAAAGCCACACAGAGGTTCTCACCGATGACAGCCTCCGCTTAGTGGTGACGATAGTTAGGAATATGCAGGGGGTTGCCCGCCGAAGATTTAAATCCGTTCTGTACAGCCGGGTAATTGCGCAGAAAAAAGCGCACCTTATCGACTTACATTACACGGGCGGTTTCGCCGGGAGTGTGTACGGTTTGTTGAATGAGGGTTGTACCGATGGGGAAATGGTCGTTTGTTTACAGGGCGCTAAACGAATGCACAAAGAGTTGGGTTTTCCAGAGAATCTGAAAATTAGTTTGTCAGACATTACCGCTTTTGAAAAACAATTAAAGGTGGTCATTAAAATTTTGTACCACGACCAGGGTGATTGGAAATATTTTACAACAGGGCCCACACCACCAAATTCTAAAATACTTTTTGTTCTACTGCATGAAGAGCATTTTTATGGGCTTTTAAATATTAAAGCTTTTGTTGGGGCGGCATATTTTTGCACTAACTGCCACGTGGCGTATAGCCACAAGAACGCACACGCCTGTGTTAAAGCTTGTAAAACCTTTTTAGATCCCCAGTGTTGCGAAATTGATACTGAAATTCAGAATTGCCCGGCCTGTAAGGTCCTTTGTCGTAGCTCTCAGTGTTTGGCGAGACACTTGCGGAATGTGGCGACGGGTGTGAGTAAGTGTGTCTTTTGTGAGAAATGTGGGGTTTATAACCTCGCAAGTCACAAATGTAAAGAGAAACTGTGCTCGCGTTGTAACAACGTGATCGACACCCCTGACACACATTTGTGCTACATACCGCCTTTGGACAACCCCAAAATTTCAAACAAGTACATTTTTTTCGACTTTGAATGCATGCAAGAAACGGGGACACACATACCAAATTACGTCCACGCCCTTCATATTGACAATAAACGAAGCTGGGAATTTTATGGTGAAACTTGTCTAAAGGATTTTGTGTGTAAATTTATCGATAGACGTTTCAAAAACCATACATTCATATCGCACAATGGCAAGGGATATGACAATTACCTAGTGATCAGACAGTTGTTAGCTGAAAAGATGGACGTTGAACTAATTAATCAGGGTGGTAAGATAATGTGTATGACCGTAAAAGCTCTGAACATCAGATTTATCGATTCTTTAAACTTTCTGCCTATGAAATTAAGCAAACTGCCGGCCGCCATGGGGTTCCCCGGGTGTAAGGGTCATTTTCCACACTTGATGAACACTTCAGAAAACCAAAATTATGTCGGACCGATGCCTCCGCCAGAACTTTACGGCATTAACTACATGCTGCTGAGCGAGAAAGCCGAGTTTTTGGTTTGGTATGAAGAATGCAGGGGAAGTGTGTTTAACTTACAGAGAGAGTTGAAACGTTACTGCCAGTTGGATGTGGCAATTCTAAGAGAAGGCTGTATCAGGTTTCGGGATGAGGTCATGAATATGACCAGACAGACACGCGTGACTGAGTCAGGGGCAGCCTGCTTTGTCTGCATCGACCCCTTTCAGTTTGTGACCATCGCGAGTGTCTGCATGGCCATGTTCAGACTTATGTTTTTACAGGAAGAGACGATTGCGTTGCTACCCCGTGACAATTACCACCGCCAGCAAAAACGATTTTCTACACCCCGCATTCAATGGCTTATGTACATCGAACACACAGAGCGCGTTAAAATCCAACACGCGTTAACCACGACCAGTGAGTTCAAGGTTGGCCCATATTTTCTGGATGGTTATGCTGTAATTGACGGTGTGCCGACAGCCTTTAAGTTCAACGGTTGCTTTTTTCACGGTTGTAGCGTTTGTTATTGTGAAAACGATTTTAATCCGCTGACAAACACTACTTTTGGCTGGTTGTACAGAAAGACGATGGTGAAAATTAATTTTCTCAAAATGAGAGATTTTAACGTGCGTGTTTTGTGGGAGCACGAGTTCAGAGACACGCTTGTTAAAAATGGGGGTTTGGCTAAATTTCTAACAGCCACGCAATTACCAGAGCCTCTGCAACCTCGCGAGTCGCTTTTTGGGGGGAGAACAAATGCGATTTGTTTGCATTACACAGCGCAGCCCGGTGAAAAAATTCATTACTATGATTTCATCAGTCTGTATCCGTTTGTGAACAAAACTAAAAAATACCCACTGGGGCACCCCCGAATAATATATAACAACTTTGGAGATTTAAAACGGTATTTCGGTTTAGCGAAGGTGAAAGTTTACCCACCCAGACGTTTGTACTTTCCAGTTCTTCCAACCAAAATTGACAAAAAACTGTTTTTCACACTGTGTCGTACGTGTGCTGAAACAAAACAGACCACCCCCTGTGAGCACGGTGATGAAGATCGTGCCTTGACTGGTGTCTGGTGCACCCCCGAATTACAGATGGCCTTAGGTCTGGGGTATAGAGTGTGTAAAATGTACGAAATTTGGCATTTCGAAAAGGCCTCACACGATCTTTTTACCGACTACATCAAACTGCATCTGAAAGGGAAACAGGAAGCTTCAGGGTTTCCAGAGTGGTGTACAGATGTCGCGAAACAACAGAGATATATCAGCGAATATTATGAAAAAGAGGGTGTCCGGCTGGACCCCGGCAACATTAAAAAGAATCCGGCCAAAAGACAGCTTTCAAAAATTGCCTTGAACAGTTTGTGGGGCAAGTATGGGCAAAGAGACAATTTACCACAGACCACCATTGTGAGAAACCCCGATGAATTGTTCAGGTACTTATTTACGCCATATCATGAGGTGTCAGCCTGCGAGTTTATCGATGAAAACACAGCCTGTGTTACGTGGAAACACACTAAACACCACTATACGGGCCATTCAAACACTTACATTTTCATCGCTAGCTTTACAACCGCCTATGCCCGCTTGGAGTTATACAATCTGCTAAATGCTTTGCAAGGCCGCTGTCTGAACCACGACACAGATTCCGTTATCTTTGTGAGCCGGGAGGGTGAGTGGAATCCGGAACTGGGCGACTACTTGGGTGTGCTGACCAGCGAAATCGCTGCTGGTCAACACATCACCGAGTTTGTATCAACAGGACCCAAGTCGTACTGGTACAAACTGTCTGGAGGGAAAGCCTGTTTAAAGGTAAAAGGCATTACGCTCAATGTGAACAATTGTGAAAAAGTTAACTTTGAGAGTCTGCGGGACTTGGTTTTTGACTATGGCGTTAACCCTTATGCAGAGTGCCGGGAATTTAAACACATTTCTATTCAACAGCCGATGATCGTGCATGTTAAAAAGGATTGGCGCATTGAGACCCGGACCTTAAAGAAAACCCAGAAGGTTGTGTACGACAAGCGGGTGCTGCGAGAAAATTTGACATCGTTGCCCTACGGATATTAACACGATGGATGTCAGGTTAAAACACCCTTTTTCATGCATTTTGTCCGGACCCTCGAATTGCGGTAAAAGTTATTTTATAAAACAACTCTTGGAGAGCGGTGATACCGTTATGACTCGTAAACCCGAAAACATAGTCTGGTGTTACAGCTGCTGGCAACCTCTATACGACGAGTTGCTTGTGAAATTTCCATACATTCAGTTTATAGAAGGACTACCGACGTCGTTTTCCGACGACCAGCTACTGTTGCCGGGTAGAGTAAATTTGATTATAGTTGATGATTTGATGGAGTCTGCGTGTGAAAATAATGAGATAGAAAAAGCTTTTACCAAATACGTACACCACCGAAACCTCAGCATCATGTATATCATCCAAAATGTGTTTTGTCAAGGCCGGAAAAGTAGAACCATCGCGTTAAATACAAAGTACATGGTGCTGTTTAAAAACCCTAGAGATAAACTACAGATTACAACCCTGTCCCGTCAGATGTACCCCGGTAAAGCCAAATTTTTTTTGGAAGCGTTCGATGACGCTACTAAAAAACCTTTCGGTTATTTGTTGGTGGATTTAAATGCCGACACCCCAGATGACTATCGCTTGCGAACAGGTCTTTTCCCCCCAGATGTACCCACGGCTTATGTATTTAAAAAATCTAAAAGTCGGTGATCTCACAACCACAGACTCAGTCGAAAAAACACGTTCGGGGCATCGTCATGTCTTCACGCGTTCGGAGAAACCTGACTCTTAAATTTTCTGGTAAAAGCCGCCCCCAAGCAGCAGAAAGCTATTCTCTGCGGGGCTACAAATGATCTTGTACAGACCATAGCTGAAATCGCCTTGAATACCTTGAAAGGGAACATACTGTTATCTGCTAAGCAGTTTGGGACCCTGAAGAGAAAGCGTAAGCTTATAAAGACTTTGAGTCGAAAGGGTCTTTCTCTTAAAAGAAAGAGACTCTTGGTGAACCAGTCTGGTGGTTTTATCAGGGCCCTGTTGAGTATTGCAGTACCATTGATTACGGGGCTTCTACAACGTCGATAATGGAGCACGCTGAAAAAATGTACCTGGTACCTCAGAAACAGCTTGATCGACTCCGAGAGCGGTCTGGGTTCGAAATCGATGTAAGAAAAAGAACCGCCCGTCGGTTGGATGATGAAATGCGTGACATTCTGCAGAACTCGCATCTGGCCGAATATGAAAAAGTGAAATTGTACAGCCAGGTGTTATAACGGTATTTGACATTAGTACGCCAGGAGACTTCCGAAAAGGGGACTTTAACCGTTGTACTACCGGAAAATGCACCCACCGAACTATCAAGCACGTTAGCACAACCGCCGTCATCGAGCGACGCTGACTTTGGGTATATTTTGGACAGCGTGTCTCAGAGGTTCCGGAGAAATGCCGAGATATTGTTAAAGACCATGGCCCGCAATGAACCATTAATAGCCTGGAATGAAAAGGGGGAATTTGTGTACAAGGGGGCACCCGTTGAGGGCTCTCACATGATTGATCTTGTCAGGGCTCTCACGCAGCAGCAAGCAGTTGCGGTCAGTAAGAAGCCAAAAGGTTGGGATGTGTTCATGGAGGCTATGGCAGAAATCAACATGCCGGGCACCTTGCTAGCCAACGCTGGTAACCGAGAGCTACTTGAAAAACTCAAGGCTGCCCCGTTGGGGTGTGCAGCGTAGGTCAAAACTTTAAAACAACCGGTAGAGTTGTCGACGGTCGACCGGGTCTCTAAGATAACCGCTTAAAGGAGACGATCATTAATACCTAGACCCACATGGTTGTCTTTGTAACATTTTTTCTCTGGGTATGTGTGTTTGTGATAAATGACTTGAAATGTATATTAAAAAGCGTGCGCAATATGTTTAAAAATGGTTTGTCTGTAACATGTATTAAAAAAAGCTTGTGCGCTATAATAGCGAATGTATAATAAAAATATTGTGTTGATTTTCATTCATGTTTTGTGTTCTTTTTAAATAATAACCACACAGACGTCGAAATGGTTCGATTTCGTTTTTATTTTAGACGATCGATTAACATTTATGACATGTTTTAAATTGTCGTAAACACCCGCATAATTGAACATTCGTATTTTCAAAGGGCTTGAAAGGGTACAGTGGTCTCCGTCTCACACGACGTCGGTTTTTCAGAAACATCATTCCACCATGCGTTCATTCTGGATTGCATTCGTAGAATAAAGTTCTTAAATGTTTCTAAAAGATAAACCTTTACATCTATGGTATAGAAAAAAGATGCAATGTAGACCGCAGGTCACTGCAAAAGAATCTTGCAATTGTCTGTTGTTGTAAAATATGGAGTTAGCATTTCTGTTTAAGAAATCAATAATATTCTTGGGAAAGCAAAAGGCTTCGGGTGAAAATCCGTAGGAGTTGAAAAATTCTGCGCCCTCGTCGTCGGGTAAGTAAATAGCCAGCCAGTGTTCACCGGGGCAGTCGTGTGGGTGAGTATTAACTATTAAACACAACGGGCGCCGCGCCAGTCTCTCGCGTGGTAGGGCATCACTGGGGAACACGCCTAGAAAACTGTCTCGGGTGTAGCGGTCTCGGGTTAGAATGTCTTCCAGCTGTTTGGTGTTCATCTTTATGTGCAGGTTGTGTGGCCTCCCGTGCTTTTTAGCTGAAGTCGTAAATGACTTGACGTCTCATATCCAGCTCTATCACGTTGTCGAACAGCACGTACACAACCATGTTAACTGTAGTGGGTAGCGGTAGCGCGAAGCGTATTTCAGCTCTCAGATTACCCGTTTTGATAAGTGAATAATGTCCTGTACACTCGTCGTCGGGGCTGAGGTTGAAAGCGAACAATGTGTAGCCGCGCGCGTACTCCTCGCGGTCCACCAGAAGTGGTTTGTCTTTCAGACGCTTCCCGGCTGTTTCCACCAGATTAAAATATTCACGGACGCAATGTCCATTCTGGAAGTCTGGTTGAAGCGGTTTAGTGGGGATTTGTTCACCGTCCGCGTAGAGAGCCAGAAAGTTAACGTTGTAGTGTTTAAAATTGAAGGGGTTTTGGGTAAAACTGCAGCTGAATGCCGCGTTGTCCACAAACCCCAAAATGACCACTTTGGGTAACTGTCCGAGAAAGAGGTTTTCTTGGTTACACACACGGCTCCCTGCTGGCAGGCTGAAGACTTTCATCTGTACGCGGTCTATGGGGTATTTAGCGTTGGCCGTCAGGAGTGCTTCGGCGTGTCCCAGTCTGACCCCGGGGGACACTCTGACTCTTTTCACAAACAAAGATGCAGAGAGTACGCTCAGTTTGTGTTCTCCGGCGTTGTTCATTAAGCAGAAAGCATGTCTGTTTCACGTGAGTTTTATTTTCAGGTCTACGCCATTCAGTAGTAGTTTGTCCTGAAAAAACAGGTCGGCGTGAATGTGACCCAGGAGCTCCAGTTTTCGGCTTTGCGCCGTGTATGATGCTCTTTTTCGGAACCCCTGATTGGGACCATCCAAAATTGTGTTCCCCGGCTGTGTCTTTGTAAAAGAGACCTGTTGAATACTGCGTCTTCAGCGTCTCTTCACTGTAGTTCAGGACCGACTCTATAAAGGCTCTGTAAGGATAGCAGTTGTTGCTCAGGCTGATCAATCGGTCTCCTACGGTGATGTCAACCTGGCTGAAGATGGCTGCGATGGGGTAGTTCACCAGGCTCACATGGGCTGCCGCATCAATGTCCCGACCGTCTGCTTCCGTTATTTTACAGGTCAAATAGAGCAGCGTGTTGTTTAAATCTAAATAATCTTCTCCGTTGCCTGCGACGTAGAACTCCAGAGGTGCGTTTTCCGTTAGGGCCGTGAGGGGTGGAACTTCTATGTAAAAGCTTTTCTCTACGCTTGTTTGGGTAGGTGCTAATTGAAATATGTCCAGCTCCGACTTGGCGCATTCTGCAGACCCGCCGTGAACAAAAGCCATATTTTAAATATGTCTCATTTCGTGTCTCATTGATTGCGATGTGTCACGCTCTTCTTGGTCGACCTGAAGCTTTTATGAGTTGCCTGTCTGCGCTTAGCCGTTCTTTTATCAGGTTTCGGCGGCCCCCGACGGTGAGATGATGACGTCTGTCTTTTTCTCTTGACACCCCTGCGGATGTATGCTAGACCCGAACCTTCCTGCTGATGTGCAGCCACCTTAGACATGACCGCGCTTGTAACGTTGCCGACCATGTCTTTGGCGATGTTTTTAGCTGCCGATGCCATGTGCGGCTTAGCTATTTCAAACCCGCGTTTCAGAAAAGGCACGTACTGAACCGGTAGCCCTGAAAATCCTGGTAATCCATAACCAGCCTGTTGTTTGTAGTAGTGCGTATACAAAGAAGGATCCCCGTAGCTCTTGATGACCGTCATCCTTTTAGATGTTTGTCGCTTTCACAGGTCTGAAATGCAGCTTGACGATGACCTTTCCAAATGCAAATGACACGTGTTCGTTTTGATCCGTCTTTATTTCAATAGTGATGTTGTTAAAATGGTCGATGCTCACCGGCACGTAATGGGGTTTGTCGTACAATACTGTGACGAATTCACCATCCACGCCATCCACCATCACCATCCACGGTGCGTAGACGTCGCCTATTAACTGGTGTTCTATTATATCGGTTTATATATACATGGTGTTAAATCCACCAGTCATATCGACGGGGTGCGGTGATTTTACACCCGCGACACCCGAATTGAAACCCAACATCGGCGCTAGGCGGTTACGCACCTGCATAACAAACCGTTTGTCACTAACAATCCTTACGGACCGGCTAATGGGGTTGTATTTAAGACTTACAGCCGTTAACTTGGATTTTTCAGCAGCCCGTTTCATTTCATGCAAGAGCTGCTCGATGTTGCCGTAGTACCCTCTCGGTAAGGTACAGGTCCAGATAGTCTTGAGCTCCTCGCTGACGAACAGAAAAACTTCGTCTTCATCAAAAGTGTTTAGTGTATGCGGATAGTGCAGCTCGACCAGGCCCACTTCCCAGCCCCCGTCCAGGTCAATCGCCTTTGCCAGATGCTCTGTGAAGCACGCGTTAGTGTTCTTTGGAAACATCTTTGAGGATGAATTACTAGCCAGCGTCACATAGAAACCATTGGGGTTCATTTTTCACCACCTCTATATGTCTCGGACCTCAGAAGCCTTCACCCAACTATTGAATTTATCGCTCCAGCCGCGCCACTTTACCAAAAGCTGTTTGTTTTTGCCACGACCCCTGGCTGCTAAAATCGTTTGGATGCGGTAGACGTTCTCAACATCTGGGTTTATCTTCTGTAGCTCTTCGGCATAGAAGGAACCCTTAATGTCGTCGCCTGCGTAGTCCTGCAGTTTGTAATAGGGTCTCAGAGCCGCGGTCCGCTCTTTGACAATGAAAATTTCATCTATGAAGGTCTGTTCATACTCCTTCTCAAACACTCCCTTTATTTTGGACACCCGCACGCGATCACCCACATTAAATGAAAACTTTGACAGTTTTCTCTTAAAGTGTTCGTCATAGACCGTTCTCCACAACTCAAGGGAGTTGTCGGACGTAACAGAAGCCGGGGTTCGTTTAATAGTCGTGTGGTAACTATGGTTATAAGCGTAAATAAGATCTGAAAGGACGTCGATATAACGAAAGGTGTTTTTGTGTGTCAGGTACCTCCACATTTTTGTTTTAATAGTTCTGTTAAACCTCTCGACCACGCTAGCCTTCACATCGCTGGCCGTAACCAAATGTTCAATATTCTCACGTTTGAGAAAATTTTGGAAGGTCCTGCTAAGAAATTCTTTACCCTCGTCCGTTTGTAGCTTTTTAGGAGCACGCCCCTCCTGCAGTATATTTCGGAAGGCGCCTGTCACGGCCCTTCCAGTCTTGGTTTTCAGCGGCACGGCCCAAGCGTATTTAGACAGCATGTCTATACACATTAAGATGTAACAGAAACCGTCGTTGAACTTGTGGTGTTCTCTCATGTCCACCAAGTCGGCCTGCCACTGCCAGTCCATTTCGGACACCAGCGTCCTGTTTCTCTTAAAACGTACGCGCGACGGCTTGTGCAGTGTATAAGCAGCCTGGCCGGACAACCACTCGGCCACCCGGCCGCGGCTGGCGCCGCTCACACCCCGGGATCTCGCGGCCCACACCAGACCCCCCCCGCTGCCGTAACTGCCCGATTTCCTAGGGTTATAATAGAGCGCACTCAACCCCGCTGCAGACATGGCCCCCTTCCAAACCAATACACACTTGCACACACCTAAAGCGAGGGATGCGCCGTCTTGGGGCTTTGGAACCCTGAGGCGCCGGGCCGACCGGCCGGGGGGGGGCGGGGGTTCCGACCCACACCATTGGCTCCTGAGGGGGCGGGACATGCACAAATAACAACACGCCATTGGATGGCAAGGGGGCGGGACAACCAAACACCGCGGACGACCATTGGCTGGAAAAGGGGGCGTGGTATCTGCAAAAGTTTGACAAAAGGTGTCGCTTTATACTACTACTGTGTGTTGGATGCACATGAATTGAAGGAATGGGCAAACATAGCTGATGCGGATCCACAGAGCCAGCATATTAAGATGTTTATAGTTAGAGGCAATTTGTTTAAATAACTAGGTATGGATACTGATGTGCAAGAGAGGTGGAAAGGCTGTTTCGTTAAGCCAGCACTATAAAATATTTTATTCTCAGTGAAATGCTGCCATTTCATAGTGGGTTTCTAACACTGTGTATAGTTCCATCCACACAGTGCCTTTACTTCCATCCATTTCTAATCTCTCTATCCAGTACAGAGGATTTGGAGCCTATCCCAGTAAGCAACGGACACAAGGCAGAATACACCCTGGACATAGCGCCAGTCCATCACAGGACAGACAGACACAAACACACACACACCAGGGCCAGTTTTCCCATAAACCAATTAACTTACCAGTATGTTTTGGAGTGCGAGAGGGAGTCATATCACACATATGGAGAAAAACCATGTAACCCAGAGAGAACATGTAAACCCCACACACACAGAATGGCAGGAATTGAATCTAGGACCCCAGTGCTGCAAGATAGCAATGCTAACCACTTCGCCACCATTAGAAATGGATGGATATCTTAGTTATCTTTCTAGTTCACAGGTTTGCATGCATAATTTAATTTTGAAAGCCACTGAGACATCAGGTACTACTGTTGTATTTATGAAAAAGAAACAAAACAAAAAACATACTAACAACTGTGCCATCCTACTCCTTAGTTAATACATTTTATTATTCATAAACAGTTAACATTGTTAGCAAAATATTTTCAATTATATTTAGCCCTATTTTTTCTTTAGTTTTGTATTTAACTTATTATATGATAGTCAGACTTAATGTATATTTGAACAATGAAAATATATTTTTACAAGATGCGGGGGAAAGTGCAACAACTTATTACAGTGCTAAATTTAATATTATTGATTGCTAATAGTTTATGCTAACACCTAACTTTCTTAATTAGATGTATTTAAAACAGTGAGCTAAGTGTAACATACTATTCAGAAATACAATCGAAAATAGTTTTGTGGTGTTTGTATGGATGAAACATTTCTAAAATGTATAACGTAACAAAATTAAAGACGATTAAAATCTGTAATCTTTCCACTTGTAATGTCATTAGACAGAACAACACGTTTCCGGTTTGACTAAGGATGGTATCAAAAAGTAGTCTAAGTGGTGAGAAAGCTGTGCTTAATGATAATTAAGGGACTTAAAAGTAAAAAGAGATGCTTCATATTGCTTGATTAATTTTAAAAACTAAGTTATAAATGCAGACGCGATTGCTGCCATAAGCGCTCCAGGCAGCAGAATGTTTGTTCTGTACTGCTGAGCTCCGCGCCTCCTCCCTCTCTGTAAAATCCTGGGTTCGGTAAAATGTTTCAGGCATTGATGTGAAGGACAACAGAGCTTTCACTGGCCGATTATCATTATTATCATTATAATCATTATTATCAATAATGATATTAATTTAAGGGTCTAAATATGTAAACATATGTATCTGTATAGCAGGTAGTATCACTGTATTCCACTTTCTTTGTAAACACGGAAAAACAGATTCACAACGCAAAGCTGTATCGCTGTGTAAAAAAACCCGGTTTGTAATGAGCTGCTGAGCTAAGAATAGGAATGTTCCTGCTGGCAGAGGGGGTGGAAAGTGCCTGCGGTCATTTAATTAGTATTGCAATTCGCACTGATTCCCTTGCGAAGATATGGACTTAAGACGATCGTGCCTGGTCAAAAAATGGCATTAAGCACTTAAAATTAATATGGTTAATAATAGTAAACTGTAACATGCTGTAACAAGATCGGCTAAACTGCAAAGAAAATGCTTTCAGAGAAAATGTTTCAGGTGTGAAGAACATAGATCTCCAATGCAATTTCAACCAAACCTGTTCCCACACACCCTGCCCCCACTACCATTAGAATATACACAAAGCACTGAAATCTTTCGAGCTAATGATCAGGTGACCCGAGAGAGAGCGAGAGAAACACCAAGGGGTGCGGAACCAGGGAACTATTTACATGGAAAACGGGCGATCTCCCCAGACTGTCCGCCCGTTTCACTGTTACCTGCATACCTCTTTATTTAGAACTCACTAACACTGATTTTTAGTTTAGAAGGATTCAAGTAGGGTTTTAGATGAAAAGCAGCGACCTTAATCAAGCCCAAATTATAATTGAACCCATTCAGAGCCTACATTACATTTTAGCATTTCATTCTGAGCAGAAGACCTTCACACCTGAAGAAGGCTTGCGTTTTCTCTCTTCTCTTTTAAGCATGTGTACAATGTGTAATACAATTACAATGTGTAATTACAATGCTGTAATACAATTTGAATAGTATGGGGGGGGGGGGTGTCTTTCGCTGGAAATCTCGCCGGCTTCTACTTTACGAGTACAACCCCCTCTCTGCCGGAGTGCTGGCTGTGACGAATTAAACCGGTTTCACAGGTATTTTCAAAGTAGGAAGTACAGTGTTAACTGGTAGCTGGGCTCCTCAATGGAATCGCTTTAACATGCTAATGCGTTGGTTTAACAGTCCGGGAGTGGCAAGCTTCCAATGTCAACTCGACTCGATTGGAAGACAATGAACGTATTTTAGCCCTAAATGAATTAATAGTTCAGAATACAGTTAGTCTAAGCTCTATCAGCTTTATTTATGGGTTGCAATTTAGAAAAAGTCAAAAACCGCACTCAAAATGCAATTTAGAGCTTTCTGGCAAGAGGAGACACCCAAATTATAATGTAAAATGCCACTGTTTGTGCATGAACAAAGTTATACTGCAATTTTCCTTAGATACGCGATTAAAATTTTTTTTTTTTTTATCCCCGGCGGAACACACTCCTTAAGAATCAGCGCTTTTATACAGTATATCGCCTTTAAACACGCGTTTACGATTTAAATCAAAACGCGATTCGTATCAATATAAATGTTTATTTTGTAACGCATAGGTGACTATTCATTGTTATTAAAAAGATTTAAATTCGATCATGTTGTGATATTTAGAAATATAAATTTGTTTGGTGCGAGTGAGGTTTTATTTAATCTCTGACCAAGGGAAACGTTTCATTTTTTCAAAGAAATGTTTGTTAAAAAATAAAGTCATAGTTCCATGGGATTCAATCACAGACCATGTGACATGGGAGTCAGGAAACTAACACACAGCGCCACCGGATTTGATAACGCTATAAAAACGCTATAAAATAATGTGACTAGGCACAGAACAAGTTTACAGCACAGTACAATAATAAATGCCGACCATGACTTTAGAAGCATAAATTGCCTTACACTCAATTTAAACACAAGCTGTCTTTAGCCCTCTAAGCTGGTTCATACAGAAATGTAGAGATCCAGGCTCAGAACACACAGCTTCATTAGCGAATACATATGCAGGACAACTAGAGAAGACGTTTTACAGAGGATGGATTTTTAGAAACATCCCATCAGTGACATCACTGAAGTCAACTCCTAGGTACTGTAACTGTCGTGTGGATAGTTTCACAAGAATCAGACAAAGGTTTAAGCATCGCTTGTTCTAGATAAAACTGCAAAAAAAAAACAACAACCCATAATGTACTTCTTTGCGGCTCTGTTTGCCCAAATCATATATTCACAACGTGAAATCTAGAAAATAATATTACGTAACCAAAATCCGCAATATGGAAACAGAACCTGTGTAATTGTTGATAGATGATGTACTCGTAACATTTTTACAAGACGAACTACAACATTCAAAAAATGACTTGTATGTACTTGATATCTCTAATCAATCCACGGCGACATTGTTAAAAGCAGAGTCCCAGCACAAAACGAAACTAAAACGCATACCGTTTCGCGCTTCTTATTAGTTGCTCAAAAGTAATTTGACCGTATGAAATGCATAATATAAACCTAGAAACATATACGTGAGCAGTATTTACGCACTGTAGTATCGGTGTTAAGACATACCTCTCAAATACTGTAAATCAAGTTAAAAATATCTCAAGACCGATTCTGGTCATAATGAAACCGGGTTTCATGTATGTTTTCTTTAAAGTACCGAGACCAGCCATATACTGTATGTTTATGTTCCAAAATTAATATCGTTTATGGCCTTCACACGCGTTGCAGTATGCTCCTATTCTTTTTATGCTCAGCTACTAAGATTTCCCTTCAGTGGTAAAATTAGATATGAATATTCAATACTTAAACGGGCACAGTTAAGACATTAAATATACATATACATACTGTATACAGTACAGTTTGCATACGGTAATATGTTTATGTTCCTAAATCAATCTCTTTTATGAGCATGTGAAAGGCATGGTGAATCGATTCTCAAAAATTACTGTACTTTGCATGATTGGAAACAAATGCGTGATTGCGAAATGCTGTGGTGTTACTTTTACAAAGACGGTCAATGAAAAAAAGAATGTTGACCAGGGCAATACTTTGAGTTTACACTTACAGCTTGTCCAAGGTCATTCATTATTAATACTATTAGTAATATCTTCGTTAAAGACTTTGACGGCCACAGCTCAAACATGAGAGGTTGAGCTTTATTAGCTCCACCTTGCGGAAATTCCGGATACTATTATTTTGCTTGTCGTATTATAGGAGAATTTACGGTAACTCGCGGTATTTACCGGTAGCTTGCGGTAGACTGCGTACAGCGTACCGGAAAATAATGTGGTATCGCCCGCGCATTTTGAATGGCTGCATCTGTATACAATAGTTCGTAACACATTTGTACAACAAATTTGGAAATACTACCATACACATACAGGCTTCAGTAATATTTGAAAATATTTGTAGGTGTCAAGTAAATAAAATTTGAAGCCATTATCTTCTATATAGCATTTGATTTGGAATGTTTTTATGATTATAATTCAACAGCCCATCCATATTTGTGGAAAGAAACAGGGATGTTTTTGGATTGTGGGAGGAAAGCCATACAATCCTGGACAGAACATGCAAACTCCACACAGATGGCACACCAAGAATTGAATACTCAAGGGCAGCACCATAAAGGTGCCACCCCTGCACATGGAGTTTTTTCCTGCACTATGAATAATGACACCCACTGCATTTAATTTCTTAGATACAGCGCATTTCATTTTTCATGGTATGGCGTCACTCTGTGATTTTGCTATATTATTATATATGGAATGTATTTTCTATAATTATGATGCCACTATTTGATTAAATGTATCTTTAAAATTATCTTTAGATTTAATCTTTTGAATATCATTGGCCCCAGAATTGTTTTTTTTTAAACTAAAGTAATGCAAGAAAAATATTTTAAAGTGACAGTTATTGCTGATATCTTGCAAATGTACTCATCTCTGTGACACTGCAGCCTTTGCAATAGCTGGATAGTTAATCCCACTTTGGGGCTAAGAGGTTGTGTAAAGTGAATATTTGCCATACTGTGATATGTAAAAATAATAAAAATGTCTGTATAGTAAACATATTATTTAGATTTAATTATTATAGAAAACATTTATTTATTATAAAAATATATTAGGCATAGTTAATCTTTTTTATTTAAAAGGTGAGAATACAACAAAACTTTTGAGTAGTAATTTGAATTATTTGAATGCATTTTTAACTTGCCTTAAAGTAAGGTGCATTAGTAAGCAGGAGGTGTAGACGGTGCCAGGAAGTTGTCCTGAGGGGATCATGGGAAATTAAGTTCCTAAGCTAAAACTGCATCAGTGACTATTGTGAATATGTACTGAAGATGGAGAGTGAAAATAAAAGCCACACCCAGGTTCCAAGTATAAAAAATAAAATTATATCAACTACTAAGAAGAAAAAAGGGCAGCAAAAAGTATAAAAATTATAATTTAAAAATATAGATAGTAACATTAAAAATTGTACTTAAAATGAAATGCTACATACACATCAATTGCAATGTCTGTTTAAGGACATCTTTAAAATCCCTTGTTCTTTCTGAGTACCCTGGAGATTGCTGGTCTGCAGGCTCATTCGTATTATTACTTTATTATAAATCTTATTTTAACACTTGACTGTGTTATATAAAACTATGATAATGTTAATATAGTTTACATATTATTTTAATTTGAAAGGAAGTCTTTATTATGCCCAAGTGACAATATGTTGAAATGGTAACTTGGGTTTTGGCTGGAATCAAATTCAGACCCTATCACATGATAATGCAGAATTCTACCACTGAGCTACCAAAGCACTGTTCTGACTGGTATTTAATTATCCTTTACAACAGATATAGCTAAAGACTATGGTTAAAGACTTTGATGCAGAAAATAGTTATGAACAAGTTGTAATACTTTAGTTTTAGCTACTACTACCAGCTACTGTATGTGCATTTGATATAATTCATTAGAGTCATTCTGGTTCTGGACGAGAGGGAATGCTGGCTCCTCTCACCAGTTTTTCATTTTTTATCTACTTTTTTTTTTCTTTTTCTTCTCTGCAACACTGGTTTCTAATTATTTATTTTTATCCAATTCACGTTTTCCGCTCCATGTTGCAATTTACAAATGCAACGTCCACTTGCATTGTAAAATTGCTCAACTGAAGACTTCCACCACCTGCTACTGCCGTAGCCAGGATTTCCTTCCCATCTTGTTGCACCGTCTTAGATTCATTGAACATGTCTCTGAGGTACACCACACTGCAACTTTTTCAACTAAAACAAAACTACTTCCTGGTAAATGACACATTTCATTACTGCCGTATTACTGGGATTTTATGACCGAGTCACTACATCCATCGCAGCACAGGACGCAATTTCTTTATTTCGTCTGCCAGTGAAGTTACTATCCCTGCTTTTCAGTGCGCGACTGTAAGTCCATCCCATACTGGCACCGACCTAAAAAATCTTCTCTTACTACCCCGCCTGGACTGCACTCTGCTTCCCCCTGCATCCCCGAGACTGGCCAGATCAGTGCTACTCAATACCTGCTCCATAAACAACAAGGCTCTTCTTTTATGTGACATTATCAAAGAAAAAATACCGGACCTTCTGTTTTTAACCGAAACCTGGCACAGACAAAATGATGGACTGCTGTTTAACCAACTATTCCCTCCTGGGTATGGTTGGTTTGACCTTCAGCGTCTCTCAGGCAGAGGCGGGAGCATCATTGTTATTTACAACCTTTTTTTACAATTTAAGTCCTATTACTATACCTCCTCCCTCTTCTTTTGAGTGCCGTGTTTTAAATGTCTATCTCCCAATCTACTATCATTGCCACAGTTTATAGACCACCCAACCCAGCGAAGCCTTCTTAGGTGAGTTTGCTGATTTACTCTCCTTTTTATGCCTTACGTTTAAAAGGATCCTTGTTCTAGGGGACTTTAATATACACATTGACTCAAGATGTTCTAGCCTGGCTAAATACTAAAGACTTCCTTTCTCTATTGGGATGTTTTGATCTCACTCACTTTGTTTTGTTACCCAAACACATAACAAAGGACACACCCTGGATTTAATCACTGCAGATTACTCTTTTGTCTCCCACTGCTCTTCCCTTGTTCTAGGCCTCTCTGACCACTTACCTATTATTTTCAATTTGTAATTACCTGTTTCTAATACTTCCCCCTCATGCTCTGTAAATTTTCGCAACTGGCGATCAATTGATCACCCAAGGTTTGCAAATTCTGTTCTGTCCTCCTTATCTTGTTTCTCTTCCTCTGACCCTCTAGAGGACACAATACAGTTACTTAATAGCACTCTTTTGTCTACCCTTGACACCTTTGCTTCTCTAAAAACTCAAACCATTTTCTTGTCTCACCCTGCCCCCTGGTACACCGACCATCTGCGATCTATGAAGGCAGTCTCCCACAAACTTGAGCGTAGGTGGCTTCTTTCTGGCCTAAATGTACATTATCAGGCCTGGAAAGATACTTTCTCTGAATATAAGGTTACAAAAGAGTCTGCTAGATCCACCTACTTCTCTCACTTCTCTCATTTTCTCATGATTGAAAATTACCATAACAACCTCAGACATCTTTTCTTCACCATCAACAGACTGCTCAAGCCAAACCGCCCTACCACATTACCTGCTTCATCGCAACTTTGCACATTCTTAGATTTCTTTAGCTCCAAGACAACATCCGGCATCACATTCTCTCCACTACGCATATCATTTCCATACCTGCTCCTTCCTTATCCAACTTTTCTGGTTCCCTTCTCTTCTTGACTCAGCATCCCCTCAATAAACATTAAACCCACCACATCTATTTTAGATCCCATTCCCATCACTTTATTTCAGTCCTGTTTCTCTTCTCTCTGTCCCATTGTCCTTAATATTATAAATGAATCCTTGAGCACTGGCGTTGTACCAACGGTCCTCAAAACCTGCTGCCATTACCCCTGTGCCAAAAAAGCCTAACATGGCTCTCAACAATCTTAAATATTTTCACCCCATCTCCAATAACCCTTTCTTGAAAAAATTCTAGAACATGCTATCACATTTCAGTTACATAACCACCTCATGACAAATAACCTTTTCGAGCCCCTCCAGTCTGGCTTCCTTCAACTTCACAGCACAGAAACTGCTTGATCAAACTTACTAACGATCTTCTAATAGCTTCTGATTCCAGTTCTCTTTCTATACTCATCCTTTTTGATCTCAGGGCTGCTTTTAACACTGTTGAACATGACATCTTACAATCTCTTTGTGAGACTTTGTTTGGAGTTTCTGACACTTCTCTCAAATGGTTCAAGTCTTACCTCACTGATCGCTGTCACTTTGTCTCTCTTAATGGGTATAGGTCTTAAATTGGTCTAGTTAAGTCTGGTGTTCTTCACGGCTAAATACAGGGTCCCCTACTTTTCAGCATTTACATGTTTCCACTTGGTCAGCTTTGAAGATCACATGGCCCTCAGCTATCATTTATATGCTGATAATACTCAAATATACATCCATACCAAACCTGACACTGATGAGTCTGTCTCTATTCTATCTAATTGGATCTCTGACATAAAAACTTGGATGACTCAAAATGTCCTTCATCTTAACTGACAAGACCGAAGTTATGCTTATTGGCACCCCCCATCAACTTTGTAAAGCCGATCCTGTAACCCTATCTGTTGTAGCGGCAATGCTTGTTAATAAGACAGAATTAAGTGTTGGTATGCTCCTAAAAGAGGCCCCATCTCACCCTCCATCTCTGTGGTGCAGCCACAGAGAAAGAATTCATGCATGCTGATTTAAGATGTTTTCTTTTGATAAGAAACAAACTCACAGACGGGGATGCAATTAGCTAAGCCTGGCTATCATGATCAATGGTCATCCATTGGCGCCTATCAGTCTAGGGAGTGCCGAATGGACATCTGGACTGCATTCCTAAGTGTCAAGAGTAAGTGACTTATATCTCACCTTGACCAACCAATCAGGGACTGGCACGGCGTGGTAATACCACGTGGGTCTCCAATGCCCGCCAAACTCTCAACCAATCAGCACACATCTGGGTCTTGATCAAAAAGGGAGCGCAAGCTCAGTTCTGAGCTCTCCTTGGCCATTTTCGCGCATCCTCAGAGACAATCACGTGACAACTGCTGTTGTCTGCAAAAGGACTTGGACTTTGTTCTAAGCGCGAGGCCGAGGATCCCGTACGTACTCAGAATTCTACCAACGTGAATGCTCCGCTTGATCAACGGCAGCCTACAGTTGGACCCTCGTCGACAACCTGAATAGCTTATTCAGAAGCAGCGCTGGACCGGGAACGAACCAGCTACTTCCCAGGCAAAAGAGTGACTTGTGAGGACTCGCGGTCACACTCTGTGCATAGAGACTTTCTACTAGCCAGCCGGACTGCTGGTAGATCCCCTCAGAGCAACTACTGCCCTGCGCGCCGCAGTTAGATTTCTCCGCCCGTCCTACTCCGAGCTGCACCTCGACTGGTTGGCCGGTAGCCAGAGGACGCCGACACAACGCCCATTGGACAACCGCTGGAACAGAGGCTGCAACAGAGCCTGTCAGCTGGTTTGGTGTTCGTGCCGGGAAATTCCAAATCCAAACACAGTGGATAAGTAAACCCCATGTTCTACATTGCGTCTCGAGAATTCAATTGTACCTCAACACAAGTTGTGATCAATTTAATTCATGAGTAATGTATTTACTTCCGAGTTTAGAGTAACAGTGGGTAATAACACTGATTAGCGATTTGGTAACCGAACGATATATATTGACATATATTCTCTGTTGTGTATCTCTTTGTGTTTGCATCTCTTCGAGATTATATACCTTGTATATTGATAACCCTCACAGTAAGGTCTGCCGCTCGTATCCAGGCAGACTAGTATATGTTTGGTGCACAGTTTATCTTAATAAATGTATCTTGTGTATTGAACCCGTGTGTGTGCGTTGTTAGTTGTTCTGACGATTGATTTTCTAAAAGCCCCAACGAACAACCTCGTGATTACTGCTACAATTAATAATTGTCTCAGTAAACCCATCAAACCACTACACTGTAGATGGTTCTGAACTTGAGCTTCAGTCTAAATTGAAAACTCTAGGGGTGATATTTGATTCTGGCTTAACATTCAACCCACGTGCAGCATATTGTCAAAAGATCTTTTTTTCACCTCAGAAATATCGCTAGACTATGCCCTATGCTATCACTAACTGTGGCCAAAAAGCTAATCAACACATTTGTGTTCTCTCGAATTGACTACTGTAATGCTTTCTCGCTGGGGTATCTAAATCTACTTTGAACAAACTGCAGTATGTCCAAATTTAGCAGCCAGAATCCTGACCAGGTCTAGTGCAAGTAATCACTCCTATCCCGGAGTCCTTGCACTGGCTTCCTGTCAAATTCTGCGTGGACTCTAAAATCCACATGCTCACCTAAAAGGCTCTGCATGTTTTGGCACCTCAGTCTTTGCCTGAACTATTATCACCCTATTCCCCACCTCGCAACCTTAGCTCTTCTAATTTTGGTCTCCTTACTGTCCACCATGCCCGGCTACATTGTATGGGTAACATGGCCTTTTCCTATTATGCCCCCAAACCCTGGAACTCTCTGCCCAAGGATATCAGAGAGTCATCTACTCTAAACTCCTTCAAATCCATACTCAAAACCTTCTTAGACAAGACTTTACTTAACTGGCTCCATTCTTCATCCCTCTGCTTTTCTTAGTACCACCATCTCTGGTCTCCTCTGTATATTGTAATTGTGTTTTATCTTCTGTATTCTTTTTATTTATTGTTGTAGTCATTCTCTAAAGCGCTTTGAGAAGCCACCTTTAAAGGTGCTTAATGAAATAAAGTTTATTATTATTATATATTTATTTTAATAAATTAATACCATGTATGATACACATATTCTGGTGTTTTTATTTCAGTTACCAAAATTTCCCTTTAGTTATATAATTCCATATTAATATACCATGTTAAGTGTATTTAAATATGCACTAGTAGAGAAAAATTAAATGAAGCAATCGTTTTACTAACATCTAAAGCATGACAAGGTACTATTTTTGGTGCATTTTTGCTTTTGTGATTACATTTTCTGGAGAATCAATAAATTAGTGATGGACTTTGGTGCTTTTCTAAACTGAAACCTGACAAACATTTTTAATGAAAAATGACTAATTTGCTTGAAGCTGATATATTTAGTTATGAAAAACATTTCTGCAAAGCTTAGGTTGTCTTGTTTTTTTGTGAAATATAATCTATGGTGTTGTGTTTTGATTTTGCTGGTACTATATGTATATAATTCACTTATTGTAATGCTCTCAAAAGCACTTTAGAGAGAAACTGCACACTACTTATTTGTTAGTTTGTTACAAAATAGTTCCACCGCTGGGAAAACAGAATACTGGTTGTATTTAGTGTATATTGGAGATCACTTGTATTTGCAATATTATGAGACACAATTAAAAAATATTATTTTTTAGTAATGAAAAATGTAGAATTGAAAGCCAATGTACACATGTACAGTTGTTGGATATGTGAATATGCCTATTTCTGGGTGTATACACTTAAAACCATACAGTATTCTAGTGTATTTAAAATCATATAAAGAAATATAATAAAGCAAAACCATCCCAAGTAAGTAGTATAAACCTTTTGTGTTCTGGCAAGGGGTTACTTTCACATACAAATACAACTGGTACTGAACTTAGCAGTTGTAACATTTACATTGTCAAATAAATATGCTGTGCACATTGTTTGGTATACTGAAACGTACATGCATTTTATCATCTTAGTTAACTCCAAACAAAAAAGAAAAGAGAAATCCTTTTGCCATATTTTGTTGTTTGTCCTGGTTTACAGCAGCAATATATTTTGTGACCACTGAAAGGGGCATCAGAAATACATTAGCAGGGGAGAGGAACAAGTAATAGTTTAATTCCATGCTGAAAAGAGAAGAAAGAAACACAACACAACATTTTGGCTGTGGAGCTCTCTTCTGGTGTAAGCATTCCCTTCTTCGGGAATTAAGCTATTACTTTGCAGCATACGCATGCTGACGCAGCTACCCACCTGAACTAATATTAGTAGAGGAGTACGTGCTTCAGAATACAATACAGATGCAGCCATTTAAAAGAAGTGGGCGATACCGCATTATTTTGCGGTGCGCTTTACGCAGTCTACCACGAGTTACCGTAAATTCTCCTATAGTACCGCAAGTAAAATAATAGTATCCGGAATTTCCGCAAGGTGGAGCTAATAAAGCTCAACCTCTCATGTTTGCGCTGTCGCCATCAAAGTCTTTAATGAAGATATTACTAATAGTATTAATAATGAATGACCTTGGACAAGCTGTAAACTCAAAGTATTGCCCTGGTCCACATTCTTTTTTCATTGACCGTCTTTGTAAAAGTAACACCACAGCATTTTGCAATCAGGCATTTGTTAGCCTTTTGGCTAAGATCAAGTTCAAGTGGCAAGCCCGCAGTTCTTGTCTTTCCAAAGGTCTAGAAGGCGATAGAAGATCCTGAAGAGTGCTTGACCTGGTATCGCTCTAGGTTGAGCCTAGGGGGTTAAGGCCAAGCAGCAGCTGTGCTGGGTGGGATCCGGCAGCAACGTTCTCTCTCTCTGCTCTCTCCTCTCCTCTCCCCTCCCCCTTTCTCTTGCTCTGCCTCCTTGGCCTCTTGGCTGGGAGTAGGTACTCGTGGCCTGCCCGCAGTGCTTGCTTTCTTCCTTGAGACTTGGAAGTGCTATCTGCTCCCTCTCTCTCTCTCTTTCTGCCTCCTTGGCCTCTTGGCTGAGAGTGGGTGTACGTGGCTTGTCTGCGGCACTCAGTCTCTCCTAGAGACCCGGAAGCACTTTCCGCTCTCCTCTCTCTCTCTCCTCCTGCGCCTGCACCTAGCTGAGCTTTTCCCACAAGGACAAAGGCCAGGGCTCCCTCGCTGCTCCTTTAGCAGCTAAACCCTCCTCCCATCAGGACCTTTCTCTCTTTTCTCTCTCTTTTGCTTTCTCTCCTTTCTCCCTTTTTCCTTTTTTCTGTTTCAGGAAAGATGGCAGACAAGAGGACATTGATCCGGTTCCACTGGACCAAGAAAGGAGAAACAATGCCAACTGCGAAATCCTTCTTCGTGACCTTCCTGAGAGGGATCCTGCAGTTGGTGGCTGGAGATCTCTACTGCCTGCAAGACAACAAGGCAGAGAGATACATGGAGGCCTACAAGGCCATGGACGACTCATACGAAAAGGCAACGAAACTAATCAGAGAAAAAGGTAAGCACCCCGGTTTCTCAGATTTCAGGCCGGAGCCTATGAGGAAGACTAACCAGAGTCCTCACATACAACCCCTACGTGCCAACGGAACTGGTAACAGCGTACCTAGGGAGGTATGTAACTGTGGTGGGCAAACCAACAGAGATTAGGGACAGTTCCGGCATCTGGTACAGCAAACGCCAGTACCAAGTCCTCCTGAAAGAGGACCCAGAGGGCGTCGACGGTTTCCAGCACCCCCCAGCCCATTTCAACATCGGAGCCGACAGGGGGTACCTTTATTACCCCAGGATGCCGGATTTCTGCAAGAAGTGCAGACAGTCCGGCCACAAGGAGAACACGTGTGACATTGTCAGATGTCACAACTGTAACAAAGAGGGGCACCTGGCAAAAACCTGCCGGGCTGCCAAAATGTGCGACAGATGCGGCGCTGAGGGACACCTCCTTCGCTAATGTAAGGTAAGCGCCAATGTGTCGTTTGCGCAGGTGGTGGAAGCCGGCCGGCAGAAACCCGTCTCGAGACAAAGGGAGAGAGGTGAGAACAAAGAACCCGCACCTCCCCAGCAGAGAACCGAAACTGCCGAGGCCACACCCCCAGCCGCACCGGAGCCACAGGATGGCTGCCAGGACGACAGACAAAATGACCGACCGGAGGAAGGGCCCTGGATAACTCCCACCAAGAAGGGAAAGAGAAAGCGGGAGAAGAGATGCAGGGCGGATCCACCATCAGAAGGACAGAAGAAAAGAGTGGTGAGGGAGAACTTTCCTCCCCCGAGGCCCAGAAACAACCGGAGGAGGCAGCCCAGGAAATGGAAACCCTCCCCCCCGAGGCCTAAAGACAACAGGAAGAGACAGCCCAGGAAGCGGAACCCCCCTCCCCCGAGTCCCACGGACAACAGGAGGAGGCAGCCCAGGAAGAGGTAACCCCCTCCCCTGAGGCCCAGGGACAACAGGAAGAGGCAGCCCAGGAAGTCGGAACCCCCTCCCCCAAGGCCCAAGAACAACAGGAAGAGGCAGCCCAGGAACTGGAGCCCCCCTCCCCCGAAACTACCAGAGAAAGGGAAGAAAAGAGCCTTCATGAAGCGGTGGCAGAGAGTATCCCCGAGGAAGACGAGAACTACTTTGAAGCCGCCCTGGAGCCAGGACTGATGGTAGGGCTGGACCTGTCCAGCATTTTTACCTTTCAGTCCCCAGCGAGACCTGGGGGGAGCCCAGCATATTCCCCTCAGGACCCGAACGAGAGAAGTTAAATCTAAGCTAAACAGTGCCCAGATGTAGACTCCCAAGTTTTCCACTGTAAGTACAAAGAGAGGAGGTTTAACTTTCACTTGTTCAATCATGACAGTGAAACTTACCTTTCTAACAACCAACGTGAGAGGGCTGAGAGACCCGTTGAAAAGACGGGGAGTCTTTCATGATCTGGCCTTAAAGTCTTTCTCAGTTTGTTTCTTACAGGAGGTCCACCTGAAGAATGAAAGCGACAAGCTGACATTCACCAGGGAATGGACGAAGGCAGAATAATGCTGGAGCGTAGGAGGGGTCCACTCTTCCGGAGTGGGAATCCTCCTCGGAAACACAGAGATGACTGGTTTCCTCCTTCTCGGTGGTGCAGGGCCTGATCCTGGTTGCAGATATCGACTGGAGGGGGCAGAAGTTGAGAGCAATTAACGTCTATGCTCCGACGGAACCCTCTATCCTGAAGGAAGTGTTTGCTGACCTGGCCAGCTGCTGCACCACCAACAGACAGGTGGTACTAGGCGGGGACTTCAACGTCGACCGGGAGAAGGGGAGCGACGCTAGCTCGGCAGAGCTGGAGTCGCTACTCAAGCAGTTCTCCCTGGTAGATGGCTTCAGACGGTGCCACCCTAACGATGCCGGAACGACGTGGAAAAACTCCTGGGGAGTGTGCAGCCACCTGGACTACATCTTTCTGCACACAACCTGCTTCCTGGAGTCGGCGACGGTGTCCCCGGCGTGGTATTCCAACCACGAGCACTTGACGGTGGTGACTAACACCAACCTGCTGGCATTCAGTCGTGGGTACTGGAAGCTGAACTGGGAGATACTGGAGGAAGACGACTTCAGGGCATTGTTCCGTAAAGACTACGCAAGCTGGGTCGATTTGAGAGATGGCTACAGCTCCGAGGTGGAATGGTGGGAGTCGGTGAAGGACAGGACCCGAACCCTGGTGCAGACGTACTGCAGACGGAAGGCGGCCAGAGAGAGGAAGGAAGCTGCACGACTCCAGAAACAACTAGAGGAGGAATACAGCTCGGCTAACGGGGGAGGAGCCTTCAATTCAGCCTGGGCACTGGACCTGAAGGAGAGGCTCCACAAACTTCACACCGAGAAAGCCAAGGCTTTCCTGTTAAAGGCACAAAGGGAGCATTATGAAAATAATGAAACCTGTTCCTCTTATTTCCTCAATCAGGTCCGAGGAGACCAGAAAAAGAGGGTGATCCACGGCCTGAGACGGGGAGATGGAGAGGATGTGCGGGACGAGAACGACAAGGTAGAAGCGGCCACCACTTTCTACACGGAGCTCTTTTCAGAAAAACAGACGGAGGTGGAGGCAGGCAATGCTTTTCTGGAGGGGCTGAAGCCACGAGTCCCGGAGGAGGTGAGGGAGGACTTAGAGGGTCCGATCATGGCCGAGGAGCTGAAGGCAGCACTCTTGTCGATGGAGAATGTTAAGGTGCCGGGGCCTGACAGACTCCCCAAGGAATTCAAAACCTGCTTCTGGGACACCCTGGCGGCAGATCTGGTAGAAGTGGCGCAAGAGATCTTCCGCCGGGAGAAACTCGGAGACACCATGAGGGAGGGCGTCATCTCCCTGCTCTTCAAGGGAGGAGACACCGCCGACCTCAAAAACTGGAGGCCGATCATGATGCTCTGCGTGGACGTAAAGATCCTGTCCAAGTTCCTGACCGGCAGACTGAGAACCGCCCTCTCCCACATCATCCACAGCGACCAAACATGTGGGCTGGAAGGGTGATCCATCAGCTGGAACCTCCAGCTGACCAGAGACGCCATCGCCTGGGCCGAGGACCGGAACGTGCCCATGATGGTGGTCAGCCTGGACCAGGAGAAAGCCTTCGACAGAGTGAACCACAGCTATCTGTTCAGGGTGCTGGAACGCTTCGGTTTCGGAGAGAGTTTCGGCCGCTGGATTAAGATACTGTACTCTGACGTGGGCAGTAGAGTGAACGTGTACGGAAACCTGGGGAATTTCATTCCCTAGGAATCTGGAGTACAACAGGGCTGCTCCCTTTCACCCTTTCTTTATATTCTCTTCACAGAGCCCTTAGCAGAGGCGGTGAGACGGGACCCTGTCATCGACGGACTGGAGATACTGGGAGGCACGGGGGAAACCATGAAAATCTCCCAGTACGCCGACAACGTGACGCTGTTCCTGTGGTCGGACAGGGGGTTGAGGAGGGCCTTGCAGGTCATGGAGCTATACGCCAGAGCCTCGGGGTCGAAGCTCAACCGCCAAAAGAGCAAACTGAAGTTCTTTGGGCCCTGGAAGTACAGGACGACGGCGCTGGAGGGTCTCGAATACCAACCAAAAACATAGATAACAACCACAATACAAAATCAAATATATCAAACCATTAAAACAAAACCGTCCTCCAATTATCAACAAATCTCAATATCTTGTACGAATTATTCGTAATACAAACCAAAAATAGCCCACAAACGCTCTCAAATTCCTCCAATTATCATAATTCCGCCCCTTATGCAAAACCAAACCCTCCTCCCATCCCAGTTTATCCTCTTTATCATAAACAAAATCCACCTCAATTTTCAACATAAAGCATTACACAAAATCAATACCTCAACACTCCATACTCAACAATGATAATTCACAAACAGCCAGAACATCTAACTCCACATTCCCAAATATACCTCATTTGCATAGCCCCACCCCTTATGCAAAACCAACATCCCTCCCCTGTGCTCTCTCTCCGCTGGCGTTTGTAATCGTTTTTATTTTTAAATAAATTTTAACAAAGTCATGTATTTTAAAAATCTTAAGATTTCTATATTTATGTCTTAATTTAGTGGTTTCATTAGTGATAAAGGCTAAACTTTCTTGGAAAAATGTATTTTATGTAAACCATGTTTGCTATTAATTCATTTAGGGCTAGAATATGTTCATTGTCTTCCAATGAAAGAAGGGTTTAGCATGTTAAAGCGATTTCATTGAGGAGCCTAGCTTTCTTAAATAGTAAGTACTGTACTTACTTGGTTTTGGAGGGGGGAGGTGTCTTTCTCTGGAAATCTTGCCCCCTTCTAATTTGAAAATACCTGTGAAACCGGTTTAATTCGTCACAGCCAGCACTCCCGCAGAGAGGGGGGTTGTACTTGCAGTGCATCGGTATACAGTAGATGGGAAAGCCAGAGCCGACCGCTACGCCGCCCACGTGTTATGCTCTTCATTAATGTCTAAGCCGGAACACATCATTATATCTCATTTTGTATTTCTTTAAAAAAAAAATCATTTGCCCAGCCTAACAGTATTGTTGTTATTGTTTTTATCCTGTAAAGCGCTTTGAGGAGCCACCTTTAAAGGCGCCATTTACAATAAAGTTAATTATTATTACTATTGTTAATTTGCTGGACAGAGAGGTGAACATTATTACGCAGAAGACAAAGATAGCGATTTACGTTGTATTGTGCACTGTGCTGCTGTAATACAGTTTTAAATAATTAAAAGTCTAAACAGTATCAGCTTTATTTATGGGTTTTTAATAAAGGTGATTTAAATCAATATAAATGTTTATATTGTAATGCATAGGTGACTATTCATTGTTTTTAAACTGACTTAAATTCAATCATGTTGTGATATTTAGAAATATTAATTTGTTTGGTGCGAGTGAAGTTTTATTTAATCTCTGAGCCAGGGAAACATTTTATTTTTTCATGGCTCCAGCGGGATTCAAACACCCAGCGTGTAACATGGTAGTCGGGAACCTAACCCACAGCGCCACCGGCAAGGTCACATGAGGAGTGTTGAAAAAGCTCTACAAAACATTATCAACAGACATCGTACAGTGTGTACAATTCTTGTGTTGCGGTACATGAATATAATTATATTGTTATTAATTTCTTTAGATACGCGATTCCATATTATATTCCCTTTTAATAAAATTGTAAAAGTATGCTTGTTGACTCCGGTATCACTTTAGTTAAAGACTTCGATGCTTAAAATGTTTAGGGAGAAATTGAAATACTGGTGTGTATTTTTTCTTTACAGTACCGAGACCAGCCATATACTGTATGTTTATGTTCCAAAATTAATATTGTTTATGGCCTTCACACATGTTACAGTATGCTCCTATTCTTTTTATGCTCAGCTACTAAGATTTCCCTTCAGTGGTAAAATTCCATATAAATATTCAATACTAAAACGGGCACAGTAAAGACATTTAAAACTTTCTATGACCGACCAATGCAGCACGAGTGCCCCTGTTGGTCAACCAATCACGTACCGCGGTATTTTGCGTCAACGCGTGTCACGATGAGGCCTTAGCCAATTACCTCCGGTATGTGTCTGTACTGCACAGTTTGAATCGCTGCATCTGTATGTCAAGTTCTTGGCAGGTGGCTGCAAATTATTGCATTCAAGTTGCTTTGTCAAATAGCGACACTCATGAAATTTTTACTGCAGCAACCTTGGAATTACTGTTTCTTTTATGCTGCCAGCCTAAATATAAAATCCTGCCACTGTTGACAGCTGCTTCAATGTTTGGCAATGGGCCATTAGAATAACTGGTGTCTGGGTCAATTCACACGATAAAGACACCCTAGCATTCTGAGTGGGGGGGGATAATAATAATATTCATTAATATTTACAAATTTAGAATAGATATGAATTTTTTTATGTTCATGACATTATTTGTCTTACATTTTTTTAAGTAAAGATTTTCCTTGTATTAGCATCAGGACAACATGTAAATCATTTTAATGTATATGTAAACCTGAAAAAAAACATAGGTTATATAGCAGAGTATACAATAATCCAATTAATTGAGCAATCCTGCTTTGTGAATCAGCTCCAGGGTATCACGTTTGCTACAGTAGCTCTACACTATGCAGGTTCATTCCATGTTATTGCTACTTGAATTATTAATATTGTTTTAGTATTTAATATACTCTGATATAAAAAATAAACAATGTCAATATAGTATACATATTACTTGTTTTATTTTATTACTAGAGAAAGAATTACCCCAAAAAAACAATTTGTTAAAAGTACAACATGCACACTGGCTGGGAATCAAACCCAGTCCTCTTTTGTGGCAGACAAACATTCTACCGCTGAATCACTAACGTGTCACTCTGATTAGATTAGATAAATTATAAAGTGTTTAATTTTTCATTTAAATGGCAAATAAATATATCAATATTTAATATATATGACACTTTGAAATATTGATAAAATTGTATGTTGAAAAGAAGAGATACACCTGTGACACACCTGAAGAAGGCTCCACAGCCAAAATGTTTTCTTTTTTCTTTTCAGTATGGAATAAACCTTTACTTGCTCTCTTACAACCTACACATGCTGATGTAGCTACCTACTTAAATTTAATTAAAATTTGTTACGAACACATCCTTCACCACATATTCACAATAAAAAGAAAAAGAAAAAAAGATAGCAAAAAGTCAAGACTGCATACGAATTCAATCCATTTTCTATGACAAACCTGTATTAATTTATGTACATAAAACTATCAGAGGTACACAATTAAGTGACCTATCCAATAATAGTGGTTCCCATAGTTTTAACATAAATACACCCATTTCTGTAAAATCCTTCAGTTATGCAGTGAATATCAAGCAGGACAAAGGCAAAGATCTAGCGAAGGGTAAAGATAAATTTAAAAGACTCTTAATATATCTTTTAGCATGTTGAAGTCAATCATGAAATTCACCAGAATTAGATCATTAGTCTGCCCAAACAGCTAGGAAAAGAGGAAACTGGTTAGGTATAACACTGTGAAGAGAACTATAACTTTAAAAGAGCAACACAGTTTAATGGTTGAGTGTGAGAAAATGTATATGGGTCAATAGAAAGCTAATCTTTACAGATAGTGGCAAACCCATTTCACATCCCATATACAGATGCAGCCATTCAAAGTGCGCAGTACAGACACGTACCGGAGGTAATTGGCTACGGCGTCACGCATTGTGACGCACGAGGAGGCAAAATACCTCGGTACATGATTGGTTGACCGACAGGGGCACTCGTGGTCCGTTGGTCGGTCATAGAAACATTTACAGTAAATATCTTTACTGTGCCCGTTTTAGCATTGAATATTCATATAGAATTTAACCACTGAAGGGAAATCTTAGTACCTGAGCATAAAAAGAATAGGAGCATACTGTAACGCGTGTGAAGGCCATAAACGATATCAATTTTGGAACATAAACATACAGTATATGGCTGGTCTCGGTACTTTAAATATAAAAATACACACCAGTATTCCATTTCTCCCTAAACATTTTAAGCTTCAAAGTCTTTAACTAACGTGATACCGGAGTCAACAAGCATACTTTTAGAATATAAACATTTATATTGATTTAAATCGCGTTTTGATTTAAATCGTAAACGCGAGTTTAAATATATGTGTTTTTTGATTCAGAATCAGACAAATGCAACATAAATTGATATCTTTGTCTTCTAAGTATCTTAATAAACTTTCAGCATAGCTTTCTCCCCGTTTAGATTTATTTTTCTTGGGATCTTGGGATCAAACGTGGAAAGATTAGATTGTAATCATTTTTATTTTTTAAATACATTTTAGAAAAGTGTAATCTATGCTAAAAAGTTGTACACCATCTGCTAAAAAGATACATATTGTAATACATTCGGGTTCAGATAGGACAGACACAAGAACTCAGACTTGCGGAGTTAAAGCAAGTTAAAGCCTTGATTTTATATATCACCTTTAAAAGTGGCATCTCAAAGCAAAGTAAATACCCAACACTGATTGTACCCATCTGTCATGCTAATAAAGCACCTTGAATTGAATTGAATTGAGGGAGAGAGGGGGGGAGGGTGAGCGAGAGAGCACAGCCAGGACAGACAGGCAAATAAGATACACTCCACAGACATTCACAACAGCGACATATCATAACGTTTGCACATATAGTTAAGTTATTACTTGGTTTTCAAAGTGCAATGAAATACAATATTGTTGTTGTTGCTGTTATTGTTGTTTTTGTCCTGTAAAGCATTTTGAGAAGCCACCTTTAAAGGTGATATATAAAAGCGCTGATTCTTATGGAATGTGTTTCTTTCTTCTTTTTTTCAGCATGAAATATACCTATACTTGATTCTTATGGATGCCCGGTTCTGCCGGGGATTCAACTTTTTTTAATTTTTTTTGAATCGCGTATCTAAGGAAATAGCAGTATAACCTTGTTCATGCACAAACAGTGGCATGTTACATTATTAATTTGGGTGTCTCCTCTTGCCAGAAAGCTCTAAATTGCATTTTGAGTGCGGTTTTTGACTTTTTTTAAATTGCAACCCATAAATAAAGCTGATAGTGTTTAGACTTTTAATTATTTTAAACTGTATTACAGCAGCACAATGCACAATGCAACGTAAACTGCAAAAATGCACTTGGAATCTGTCCAAGCCCTACCTTGTCAGGCATTTTCTTTTACTGCAACGGACATAAAAACTCCCTTGCTTTTAACAGAGCATTTCATAATTTTTAACTGTGAAAATTATTTAAACTGCGACACTTATCATTCAACCAGAGCTCGAAATATCACAAGGATCCTCAAGAGCACAGCAAAGACTGTATTAAAAGAATTGCGTATCCAAAGAAATTAATAAGATATAATTATATTTGTGTACTGCGACAGGGCTGTGTAGGGCTGTTTCACCTCTCTCTTCATGTGACTCTATTCAAAAGCAATTTAGAAAAGAGGGGATGAGAAGAGTGACAAACTAGTATACTTTAGATCTTTTTTTCTGAACCGGGGAAAATCTGATCATGTTTCTCTATAACAATAATAAAAAACATTATTTTACATATCACCTTTAAAAGTGGCATCCCAAAGCAATACAGTAGATGGAAAAACAGTTAAAAGGACCAAAGTAAATACCAGACAAACGCAAACGCGTTTTTAATAAAATGCTTTTATTCATTCAGCAGAGAGTGAGAGGGACATCCAGCAGAGAGAGACACACACACCGGTTTTCATTGACAAAAAGTAATTGTTTTTTTACATTCCTCTTGTCTAACAGGAATGTTTTGTTTGTGGACAGACTTTTAGACTAGAGGAAAAGAGCGCCTCCTTCTACGAAGCATTTCGTTGATCCGATCACGAATTATTTTCCAGTCGCACGAAGTAAGGGTTGAGAATCTTCGATTCACCATGCTACTAATGGTTTCCCGGAGATTGCAAGGCAAGGCACTTTTGCCTCTGGACCCATCGAAATTTACAGACGTGGTCCACCCCCAGTAAATTGGTCTCCATACTGCACGGTCGCTGTAGTGCAGGCTCACAGTTTTTTTTTGTGATGGGAGCTCACCCAATCCCTTGGTGTATTTATGCTATATTCACATGTACGGCTAGAATGTGTTCATTGTCTTCCAATGAAAGGCAGGTTCCTTTTGCCGAAGTCGGGAGACATTAGAGGCTTGCCACACCCGGACTGTTAAACCAACGCATTAGCACGTCACAGCCCATTGAGGAGCCGGGCGCAATAATTGTTTTGTCCCTTGATTTACTGATCTACATTAATTACAGAAATTGAATTCCTGCTCTTTGCAGATCCTGGTCCTGCTGTCGCCCACAGAACAGAGGCTGCGGCAGAACCTGGCACTGCTGGAGCAGCACTGTCAGACCTGGGCGCTGACAGTCAATCTGGACAAGACCAGAGTTATAGTTTTCCAGAAAAAAAGCCAGACCTCAAACAAAACAGGTACAAATTCACACTAAACAACAACACATTAACACCTAACAACGGGAGCAGGGCTGAAATAGGCCAGTACCCACTATTGTTAAACATACAGAAAAGAATATTAAAGTATTGGCTTTAGTAAGCCATACAGAACATTAAAGTGCCCCTTTCCATTCAGCGGGTGTCTGAGCCGCTGTGTCCTATCTTCTGACAGTCGCTGTTGTGAATGTCTGTAGAGTGTATCTTATTTTTAGTACTATATTTTTATATTATATTCCCTATTAATCAAACTCTAAGAGTATGTATCGGCTTGTCCCCCCCTCCCGCCCCTCTCTGCGTACAGTAGAGCCTCCTGTCCAGCCAGCGCATGTCCACAGAGATTCACAACAGTGACATATCATAAAACGTTTGCGCATATAGTTAAATTATTAGTTGTTTTTCAGGAAGTAAAAAAAACACTTGAATTACTTATCCAGTCTCTCGAAATAAAGTTAATTTTCAAGCAATGCAACAAACGTCGGGCAATGTGTTTTTTTTAATCCAACATTGACAGCCACATCTTAAATCTTGTCAGTCAGCTCTTTTCTCTCTATTTGAATTGTGGCGATTCAAACAACCTGGGATAACAAGTGGTCTCAAAGTCACCGAGCTCACAGAGCTTCAACAACAGATGACAATTCCCTTAGTCCTTCCTTATTCTTCCTGAAATTGTCGGATTATGAGTGAATAAAAGCATCTTATTAAAAACACGTTTGCATTTGTTTGGGAGCTAGATTATGTATTTTTCATATGTAAGATATAATGATGTGTTCCCGCTTACACATTGCACGACTTTAAAAGCTTGAAAAACAGGTTTCGATTCACATTATCTGGCGAGCCTTGTTTTGTCAAAGGACAGCACAAAAAAAAAACAGATAATACACAGGGGGGGGGGGGGGGGGGTGGCAAGCGAGAGAGAGAGTTTTTTACCCTCTGTCAAAAAAAACCAAATCACCCGGGGCAGAGACTCTGGGGGGATCATTGTGTGGTACAGAGCGGAGCTCAGTCAATCCAAACAAGTACAGTAGTAAAGAGAGAAAAGTCAACAGCTGATTTAAGGACAATCTGTCAAAGTGCAATGAAATACAATATTGTTGTTGTTGTTGTTGTTGTTGTTGTTGTTGTTGTTGTTGTTGTTATTATTGTTGTTTTTATCCTGTAAAGCATTTTGAGAAGCCACCTTTAAAGGCAATATTTAAAAGCGCTGATTCTTATGGAATGTGTTTTCTTTCTTATTTTTTTCAGCATGGAATAAACCTATTACTTGATTCTTATGGATGCCCGGTTCCACGGGGATTCAAATTTTTTTTAATTTTTTTTAATCGCGTATCTAAGGAAATAGCAGTATAACCTTGTTCATGCACAAACAGTGGCATGTTACATTATTAATTTGGGTGTCTCCTCTTGCCAGAAAGCTCTAAATTGCATTTTGATTTCTTCGGTAAAGGCTTTGATGCATAAATATTTCTGATAAAGGTACAGATGCAGCCATTCAAAGTGCGCGGTACACACACCGGTATTCCATTTCTCCCTAAACATTTTAAGCATCAAAGTCTTACATGTGGTTATTTTGGAAACATTTTTACGTGCTCCTTCTGACCATATTACTGTACATTTATATTTTTGTGAGAAAAGAGATAGTTTTAAGCTTTTCTGCGATAACGCTCGTTATCGGAGTAAACAAAAGCATACTTTTAGAATTTGATTAATTCTAACTAACTAATTAACTAACGTGAAATAGCGTGTAAAAAAGTGGTAGTTTTAAGCTTTTCTGCTAATACAATATGGAATCGCATATCTAAAGAAATTAATAATATTATTATGATATTGATGAATATCAAGTCACAGCCAGCACTCCCGCAAAGAGGGGGGTTGTACTCGTTAATGTCTTAGCCAGAACACATCATTATATCTCATTTTGTATTTAGATAAAAAATTGTTTGCCCAGCCTAACACTATTGTTGTTATTGTTTTTATCCTGTAAAGCGCTTTGAGGAGCACAGCTTTCTCACCACTTTTTGATACCATCCTTACACAAAGCAGAAACTTCTTGTATTTTCCGATGACATACAAGTGGAAAGATTACAGATTTTAATTGTCTTTTTTCTGAACCAGGGAAAATCTGATCATGTTTCTCTATAACAATAATAAAAAACTTTATTTTACATATCACCTTTAAAATTGGCATCTCAAAGCAATACAGTAGATGTAAACCACAGATTACAAAGTAAATACCCAGACAAATGCAAACGCGTTTTTAATAAAATGTTTTTATTCATTCAGCAGAGAGAGAGCTAAAACCTGGGCGTAACAGCTGTTCCTTTTTTCTGATCACTCGCTCTCTGGATAAACGTCTCACCTGTCCTGTTCTTTGTTTTCCTAATTTGCTGATTATGCCTTCTGCAATCCACTCCTGCCCTCACACCTAAAGAAGACTATTTTACATTTCTTTGCGCGGTCCATTGTGCAATTAACCCTTGTATGTGCTGTCCTTAAGGTGATATCACATAAAGGTGATATGTAAAATGATGTTTTTATTATTGTTATAGAGAAACATGATCAGATTTTCCCCGGTTCAGAAAAAAATATCTAAAGTATAGTTTGTCACTAGTATACTTTTAATACAGTCTTTGCTGTGCTCTAGAGGATCCTTGTGATATTTCGAGCTCTGTTTGAATGATAAGTGTCGCAGTTTAAATAAATTTCGTAGTTGGCAATTATGAAACGCTCTGTTAAAAGCAAGGGAGTTTTTATGTCTGTTGCAGTTTTTTTTAAACTGAACTTGTTTGAATTGACTGAGCTCCGTTCTGTACCACACAATGTCTGGTTTTTTTTGTGCTGTCCTTTGACAAAACAAGGCTCACCAGATAATGTGAATCGAAACCTGTTTTTCTAGCTTTTAAAGTCGTGCGATGTGTAAGCGGGAACACATCATTATATCTTACATATGAAAAATACATAATATAGCTCCCAAACAAACGCAAACGTGTTTTTAATAAGATGCTTTTATTCGTTCATAATCCGACGATTTCAGGAAGACTACTGGAGGTCTGGCTTTTTTTCTGGAAAACCATAACTCTGGTCTTGTCCAGATTGACTGTCAGCGCTCAGGTCTGACTGTGCTGCTCCAGCAGTGCCAGGTACTGCCGCAGCCTCTGTTTTGTGGGTGACAGGACCAGGTTGTCTGCAAAGAGCAGGAACCCGATTTCTGTCATTAATGCAGATCAGTAAATCAAGGGACAAAACAGTTATTTCGCCCAGCTCCTCAATGGGCTTTGACTTGCTAATGCGTTGGTTTAACGGTCCGGGCGTGGCAATGTTTTTTATTATTGTTTTTATTATTATTATTTTATTAATGTTTTAAAGTACTGTATACTAGTTTGTCACTCTTTTCATCCCCTCCTTGCTAAATGGCTTTTGAATAGAGTCACATGAAGAGAGAGGTGAAACAGCTCTACACAGCCCTGTCGCAGTACACGAATATAATTATATCTTATTAATTTCTTTAGATATGCAATTCTTTTAAACAGTCTTTGATGTGCTCTAGAGGATCCTTGTGATATTTCGAGCTCTGGTTGAATGATAAGTGTCGCAGTTTAAATAATTTTCATAGTTAAAAATAATGAAACTCTCTGTTAAGAGTTTTTATGTCCGTTGCAGTAAAAGAAAATGCCTGACAAGGTAGGGCTTGGACAGATTCCAAGTGCATTTTGCAATTTACGTTGCAACAGACAATGTACAGCGTGTACTATTCTTGTGTTGCGGTACATGAATATAATTATATCATTATTAATTTCTTTAGATACGCGATTCCATATTATATTCCCTTTTAATCAAATTCTAAAAGTATGCTTGTTGACTCCGGTATCACGTTAGTTAAAGACTTCGATGCTTAAAATGTTAAGGGAGAAATGGAATACTGTTGTGTATGTTTTCTTTAAAGTACCGAGACCAGCCATATACTGTATGTTTAAGTTCCAAAATTAATATTGTTTATGGCCTTCACACAGTATTCTCCTATTCTTTTTATGCTCAGGCACTAAGATTTCCCTTCAGTGGTAAAATTCCATATAAATATTCAATACTAAAACGGGCACAGTTAAGACATTAAATATACATATACATACTGTATACAGTACAGTTTGCATACGGTAATATGTTTATGTTCCTAAATCAATCTCTTTTATGAGCATGTGAAAGGCATGGTGAATCGATTCTCAAAAATTACTGTACTTTGCATGATTGGAAACAAATGCGTGATTGCGAAATGCTGTGGTGTTACTTTTACAAAGACGGTCAATGAAAAAAAGAATGTTGACCAGGGCAATACTTTGAGTTTACACTTACAGCTTGTCCAAGGTCATTCATTATTAATACTATTAGTAATATCTTCGTTAAAGACTTTGATGGCGACAGCTCAAACATGAGAGGTTGAGCTTTATTAGCTCCACCTTGCAGAAATTCCGGATACTATTATTTTGCTTGCGGTATTATAGGAGAATTTACGGTAACTAGCGGTATTTACCGGTAACTCGAGGTAGACTGCGTACAGCGCACCGGAAAATAATGCAGTATCGCCAACGCATTTTGAATGGCTGCATCTGTAGGTTGTGTACTTTTGTCCAACTGAGGAATCTTGCTTTCATAAAATATACCAGCTTTTTAATGACTGATGATTAACATGCTGTAATACACAGTTTAAATTTAAAAGCTCAAATGCTGTACATGAGAGGTTAAGCTTTATTGGCTCCTCCTGGCGGTTTTACAAGGTGATGCTGGATATTTTCTGGCATGACGTCAAATGACGCGATTAACCCCGTGATACTGCGTGATACTGCAACAACCCCACCGGAGTATACCGCGAAATACCCCACCCATTTTGAATAGCTGCATCTGTATAGTTTGCAACAAAGCATTTAAGTGATACTGCAAACATGTGGTAAAAGGTTTTATGGTAAATGAAGACAAAATTAGAAATGTTTATTATAATTGCAAAGCATTTGATCTAGCACAAAACCAACACAGCTCATCACTCAGTCAACACTATCCTTACAGGCAAGTAGGATAGTGGCTGCATCAGGATAAAGGGATGCTCTCCATAATGGTTTGGAAGACTTGTTAGGATTGAAGGAAAAGTGAATGGTGCAAAGTCAAAGTACAGGCAAATACTATAGGAAAACCTGTTTAAGTCTGCTTAACAATGGGACAAAAATTAATAGGTACAAAGGAAAGGAGGTAATTCAGTCTTTTTACCAAATTTAAGATTGAGGCTGTACACACTTGCAGTCTTACCCTTCATATGCCCATTCCCATTCAGGTCTACAAGGGCTTGGGATGTTCTATTTGTAAAATTATGTTTCACAAGGGTGCTCAAGAGCACCCCAATGTACTCTTTACATGCCATTCTCTGAAGTCTGCATCAGAACAGACTTTACAGAAGGAAATAACCCAAAATTCTCTGTGAAATGATGACATTTAACATTTTAACCTGTCAAATCAGAGTGAAGTTGACATGGAGAATAAAATATGAGTGTTTGTAAAATATAACTTTTTTTACAGTTTAAAACTCATAATAACTTATGTAAATACAAAACTTCATTAGGCTATCTGAATTGTTGGCTTAAAGCTATTATTTCATCACCCCAATTTTACTGATAAATATTAATTTACTTACAGTATTGGTAAGTTACAGATGTAGCCATTCAGAATGTGTATAACGTGATTTATTGGCCAAAGATAATTGATAGGTGGCACTTATGGTGCATTAGATGTTATCCAAATTATTTATTAATTTACTCTATCTACTGTGTGTGTCTAAATCCACTTAATATGGAATATTAATATGGAATTTTACAACTAAATGGAGATTTTGATAGCTGAGCCTAAAAATAACGGGAGCATAATGTCTCTGAACTTTATGGCTAGCAGAGCTTGTGTTGTCTCTAGTGAGATCTTCTGCAGCTGAAATTTCACTGTTTAAACTAATAAGGAATTAGATTGCTCAAACTTCTAATTACCTATTCTATGTGAACACAAAGTAGTTACTCTCTGGAAATGTTTTTCTTGTTTGTTTTGGAGACCTTGATCGGAATTGATTTGAGATGAAAAAAAGCATATTTTTTCCTTGTACTTCTGCTTCAGAAAAATTAGATATTTCCAACATTGCTCTGTTTGTTGAGTATAATAAAGAAAAAAAAATGTTTTTAGGTGTGAAATATCTGTTGTAAATGTTCATACAATTCAATTCAATTTCAAGCTTTATTGTCCCCTAGGGGAAATTTGTTATATAATTGCAATTCTCTCACAATAAAATACTATGCAAACTATATTCACATTTCTGATAATTGTACATATTACAGTACATCAAATAATAATAATATGAATATTATTAATAACATGAATGAACCTCCAAACCGTCTCCAGGATGCTTGGCAAGTGCATGGGGGGGATTGTTTCTTGCCAGCCATTCAGTGCATTATCACCTCATAGTAGGGGGAAGGGAAACTGGATGTGGGCTTTTATTTCACTATCACTCTCTCTATCCCCACCCCCCAGACAGATGGTGATAAAGGTGATACAAATTCATTAGAAAGCTTGGTAATAGTGTGAGACATATTTGGGTTAACATGTTCAGTGTTCAGTGCGTGGTAATTTGTTTGGTGCGAAGGAAGGTTTATTTAATCTCTGACCCAGGGAAAAGTGTGGTGTGAACGGTTGAGGAGAGAATGCAGGCTCACGCTGTGTCCGTTATTCTTTGTTCTTTGTCTTCATCTGGCTTGGTCGGCTAGTTTTGTTTTTGTTTTTATTAATAAAGTCTGATAATCAGCCAGTGAAAGCTCTGTTGCCCTTCACATGAAAGCCTGAAACACTATACCGAACCCAGGATTTAACATATATTTGGTGGCAGCAGCGTTTTTTTTGTGTGTGGTTTTCATGGACAAAAACTTCAGCACCATGTTTTGCCGTTTGGATATTTCATTTGGATGATTCGCTGTTCGCAAAGGGACTGCACTGTGAGTTTACTACACTGCTTTGGCATTTCATGTATTCAGTAGGATGAGCATCCTACTGAATACATTAATAATCTGACTGATTATTTTTATAAATTTAGGATATACAGATGCAGCCATTCAAAATGAGCGGTACAAACCCGCAGTATGGTAACCTACCCACAAGCCACCGCGGGTCACCGCGGTAAGTGATTGGCTGGCCAAAATGACCGACAGGGGCACTCGTGGTGCATTGGTTGGTAGTGAAAAGATTTAATCATTTAATGTCTTTACTGTGCACATTTTAATCCGCTTAGTTTTGAATATTTATATGGAATTTTACCACTAAAGGGAAATTTTAGTAGCTGAGCATAAAAAGAAGAGGAGCATAATGCACCTGAAGGTCATAAACGATATTAATTTAGGAACATAAACATTACTGTATGTACGTAAACTGTACTGTGTATGGCTGGTCTTGGTAGTTTAAAGAAAAAATACACACCAGTCTTCCATTTCTCCCTAAACATTTTAAGCATGAAAGTTTTATGAAACGGTACCCAAATATGCGATTGCTGTATAGAATGAATTTTAATTAAAAAAAATTATTTAACACGAAAATTAAGCTGTTTACATCTTCCGCCTGAGAACAATCACCTGTTGCTACCCAACGCAGAGACACAGCCACTAACTAGCAAAGAGAGGACATTAGCTAGCCAATATGATAAAGAAATAAATGATTATTTTGTTTATTTCTTTTGCACATTTATTTGAACATTTCCATCGATTGTACAAGCACTTGGAAACTGTCCAATCCCTAGTTCATCAGGCATTTTCTTTTACACTGCGGGCATTCTCCCAGTCTGGCGCTGGTCTGTGTCTTCTAGGATATAATGCCAGCGAACTCTTGTTTTTATGTCGACTATAACAGACAATCTCCTTTGCTTTTAACCGAGCGTTTAATAATTTCCTAAAATGAAAATGATTTACTTTATTTCCCTCACGGGATCAATAAAAGTATCTATAATCTGTCTAAACTATGGGACAGAATTCTGGGGTCTCCCCATACCAGAGATTATGGTAGGGCTTCAGAATGGTGATTGGCTGACACCATCTGACATCCCTCTGATTGGAGAAAAAAGACATGCTGGTTTGCTATACATACAGTACTGTACCAGGAAGAGGATTTCTTTCTATTCGAAACATGTATTTTAAAAGTTTAAGAAGTAAAAACCTTACAGCGTAGACAGATTTCTAAACTGATCAGGATCGTTATCTTTGTCTTATGCATAATAATGTTCACCGCTCTGTCCAGCAAATTAATAATAAACTTTATTTTATATAGCATTTTAAACGAATAAGTAATTAGATTGCTCATAAACCTAATCACTTATTCTACATAAACACAGCGAAATTGCTCTCTGAAAATGCTTTTTCTTTTTATTTAGGCTCAGATTTCAACTTAGATCGTATTATTATAAACTTTCTCGGAAAAATGTCTTTTATGTAAACCATGTTTGCTATGAATTCATTTAGGGCTAGAATATGTTCATTGTCTTCCAATGGAGTCGAGTTGACATTAGAAGCTTATCATGCCCGGACTGTTACACCAACGCATTAGCATGTTGTAGCGGCAATGTTTGTTAATAAGACAGAATTAAGCGTTGGTATGCTTTCCTAAATGAGGCCCCATCTCACCCTCCATCTCTGTGGTGCAGCCACAGAGAAAGTATTCATGCAGGCTGATTTAAGATGTTTTCTTTTGATAAGGGACAGCTCCCAGACGGGGATGCACTTAGCTAAGCCTGGCTATCATGATCAATGGTCATCCATTGGCACCTATCTGTCTAGGGAGTGCCAGATGGACATCTGGACTGCATTCCTAAGTGTCAAGAGTAAGTGACTCATATCTCTCCTTGGCCATTTTCGCGCATCCTCAGAGACAATCACGTGACAACTGCTGTTGTCTGCAAAGGGACTTAGACTTTGTTCTAAGCGCGAGGCCGAGGATCCCATACGTACTCAGAATTCTACCAACGTGAATGCCTCGCTTGATCAACGGCAGCCTACATTTGGACCCTCGTCGACAACCTGAATAGCTTATTCAGAAGCAGCGCTGGACCGGAAACGAACCAGCTTCTTCCCAGCCAAAAGAATGACTTGTGAGGACTCACGGTCACACTCTGTGCATAGAGACTTTCTACTAGCCAGCCGGACTGCTGGTAGATCCCCTCGGAGCATCGACTGCCCTGCGCGCCGCAGTCAGATTCCTCCGCCCGTCCTACTCCGAGCTGCAGCTCGACTGGTTGGCCGGTAGCCAGAGGACGCCGGGACAACACCCATTGGACAGCCGCTGGAACAGAGGCTGCAACAGAGCCTGTCAGCTGGTTTGGTGTTCGTGCCGGGAAATTCCAAATCCATACACAGTGGATAAGTAAACCCCATGTTCTACATTGCATCTCGAGAATTCAATTGTACCTCAAAACAAGTTGTTATCAATTTAATTCATGAGTAATGTATTTACTTCCGAGTTTAGAGTAACAGTGGGTAAAAACACTGATTAGCGATTTGGTAACCGAACAGTATATATTGACATATATTCTCTGTTGTGTATCTCTTTGTGTTTGCATCTCTTCGAGATTATATACCTTGTATATTGATAACCCTCACAGTAAGGTCTGCCGCTCGTATCCAGGCAGACTAGTATATGTTTGGTGCACAGTTTATATTAATAAATGTATCTCGTGTATTGAACCCGTGTGTGTGCGTTGTTAGTTGTTCTGACTATTGATTTTCTAAAAGCCCCAACGAACAACCTCGTGATTACTGCTACAATTAATAAATGTCTCAGTAAACCCATCAAACCTCTACAATGTAAAAAGCGATTTCATTGAGGAGCCTAGCTTTCTTAACTAGTAAGTACTGTACTACCTTGGTTTTGGAGGGGGGAGGTGTCTTTCGCTGGAAATCTCGCCCCCTTCTACTTTGAAAATACCTGTGAAACCGGTTTAATTCGTCACAGCCAGCACTCCCGCAGAGAGGAGGGTTGTACTCGTTAATGTCTTAGCCGGAACACATCATTACATCTCATTTTGTATTTCTATAAAAAAATCGTTTGCCCAGCCACTATTGTTGTTATTGTTTTTATCCTGTAAAGCGCTTTGAGGAGCACAGCTTTCTCACCACTTAGATTACTTTTTTATACTATCCTTACACAAAGCAGAAACTTCTTGTATTTTCCGATGACATACAAGTGGAAAGATTACAGATTTTAATCGTCTTTTTTCTGAACCAGGGAAAATCTGATCATGTTTCTCTATAACAATAATAAAAAACTTTATTTTACATATCACCTTTAAAAGTGGCATCTCAAAACAATACAGTAGATGTAAACCACAGATTACAAAGTAAATACCCAGACAAACGCAAACGTGTTTTTAATAAAATGCTTTTATTCATTCAGCAGAGAGAGAGAGTAAAACCTGGGCGTAAAAGCTGTTCTTTTTTCTGATCACTCGCTCTCTGGATAAACGTCTCACCTGTCCTGTTCTTTGTTTTCCTAATTTGCTGATTATGCCTTCTGCAATCCACTCCTGCCCTCACACCTAAAGAAGACTATTTTAAATTTCTTTGCACGGTCCATTGTGCAATTAACCCTTGTATGTGCTGTCCTTAAGGTGATATCACATCAAGGTGATATGTAAAATAATGTTTTTTTATTATTGTTATAGAGAAACATGATCAGATTTTCCCCGGTTCAGAAAAAAAGATCTAAAATATACTAGTTAAGAAAAATAAATCTAAACGGGGAGAAAGCTATGCTGAAAGTTTATTAAGATGCTTAGAAGACAAAGATATCAATTTATGTTGCATTTGTCTGATTGTGAATAAAAAAACACATATATTTAAACCCGCGTTTGCGATTTAAATCAAAACAAGATTTAAATCAATATAAATGTTTAAATTGTAACACTTATGTGACTATTCATTGTTATTAAAATTACTTAAATTCGATCATGTTGTGATATTTAGAAATATACCTTTGTTTGGTGCGAGTGAAGTTTTATTTAATCTCTGAGCCATACTGATTCTTATGGAAGCCAGTTTCCACCAGGGAGTAAAAAAAAAAAAACACACTATGGTATTCTCTCCGATGCAGTGCAGTTAAAAACATATCTCTGATGCTGTTCCTAAATGAATATCGTTTATGACCATCAGACGCTTTATGCTCCTTTTCTTTTTTCCAGTGGATTGAACAGGGAGAGGCATTTCATGATGTACTTTTCACTGATGAAACAACAGTGGCTCTGGAACAGTTTTCAACCATGTCGTTTTATAAAAAGGGGAGATATGTACGCGTTACTGAAGCTAAAACTTTAGCCTCTGTCACTAATGTAACCATTAAATAATGATATATAGAAATCCCTACGTTACAGACTGTATATGGCCGGTATTGGTAGTTCAAAGAAAAAATACACACCAGTATTCCACTTTCTCCCTAAACATTTTAAGCATCAGAGTCTTACATGTGGTTATTTCGGAAACATTTGTACGTGCTCCTTCTGACCATGTTACTGTTTACTGTTACTGACCATATTAAGTTTAAGTGCCTGTGGGCACTTTTCCTGTCCATGGGGGGTGGACCGTCTTTCATTAGAAGGTTAGTCTGTTCTACTCTGAGAATGTAGAGGGGGTGGAAAGTTATTCCGTGTCGCATTAACTGACCTCTTCAGTTTATTCCGCCAGACAGTACTGGGTTTAAATATATGTGTTTTTTGATTCACAATCAGACAAATGCAACATATTATTAGATTTTAATAAAATGCTTTTATTCATTCAGCAGAGAGTGAGAGGGACATCCAGCAGAGAGACACACATACCGGTTTTCATTGACAAAAAGTAATTGTTTTTTACATTCCTCTTGTCTAACAGGAATGTTTTGTTTGTGGACAGACTGTTAGACTAGAGGAAAAGAGCGCCTCCTTCTACGAAGCATTTGGTTGATCCGATCACGAATTCTTTTCCAGTCGCACGAAGTAAGGGTTGAGAATCTCCGATTCAGCATGCTACTAATGGTTTCCCGGAGATTGCAAGGCAAGGCACTTTTGCCTCTGGACCCATCGAAACATAAATTGATATCTTTGTCTTCTAAGTATCTTAATAAACTTTCAGCATAGCTTTCTCCCTGTTTAGATTTATTTTTCTTGGGATCTTATGATCAAACGTGGAAAGATTAGATTGTAATCGTTTTTATTTTTTAAATACATTTTAGAAAAGTGTAATCTATACTAAAAAGCTGTACACCACCTGCTATAAAGATACATATTGTGATACTTTCGGGTTCAGATAGGACAGACACAAGAACTCAGACTTGCGTAGTTAAAGCAAGATAAAGCCTTGATTTTATATATCACCTTTAAAAGTGGCATCTCAAAGCAAAGTAAATACCCAACACTGATTGTACCCATCTGTCATGCTAATAAAGCACCTTGAATTGAATTGAGAGAGAGAGATTTAAACTGCGACACTTATCATTCAACCAGAGCTCTGTCTGCTGAATGAATAAAAGCATTTTATTAAAAATGTGTTTGCGTTTGTCTGGGTATTTACTTTGTAATCTGTGGTTTACATCTACTGTATTGTTTTGAGATGCCACTTTTAAAGGTGATATGTAAAATAAAGTTTTTTATTATTGTTATAGAGAAACATGATCAGATTTTCCCCGGTTCAGAAAAAAAGAATCTAAAGTATACTAGTTTGTCACTCTTCTCACCCCCTCTTTGCTAAATGGCTTTTGAATAGAGTCACATGAAGAGAGAAGTGAAACAGCCCTACACAGCCCTGTCGCAGTACACGAATATAATTATACCTTATTAATTTCTTTAGATACGTGATTCTTTTAATACAGTCTTTGCTGTGCTCTTCAGGATCCTTGTGATACTTCGAGCTCTGGTTGAATGATTAGTGTCGCAGTTTAAGTAATTTTCATAGTTAAAAATTATGAAACGCTCTGTTAAAAGCAAGGGAGTTTTTATGTCCATTGCAGTTTTTTTTAAATTGAACTTGATTGAATTGACTGAGCTCCGTTCTGTACCACACAATGTCTGTTTTTTTTTGTGCTGTCCTTTGACAAAACAAGGCTCACCAGATAATGTGAATCGAAACCTGTTTTTTTAGCTTTTAAAGTCGTGCGATGTGTAAATGGGAACACATCATTATATCTTACATATGAAAAATACATAACATAGCTCCCAAACAAACGCAAATGTGTTTTTAATAAGATGCTTTTATTCGTTCATAATCCGACGATTTCAGGAAGACTACTGGAGGTCTGGCTTTTTTTCTGGAAAACCATAACTCTGGTCTTGTCCAGATTGACTGTCAGCGCTCAGGTCTGACTGTGCTGCTCCAGCAATGCCAGGTTCTGCCGCAGCCTCTGTTTTGTGGGCGACAGCAGGACCAGGTCGTCTGCAAAGAGCAGGAACTCAATTTCTGTAATTAATGCAGATCAGTAAATCAAGGGACAAAACAGTTATTGCGCCCGGCTCCTCAATGGGCTTTGACGTGCTAATGCGTTTGGTTTAACGGTCCAGGCGTGGCAATGTTTTTTATTATTGTTTTTATTATTATTATTTTATTAATGTTTTAAAGTACTGTATACTAGTTTGTCACTCTTCTCATCCCCTCTTTGCTAAATGGCTTTTGAATAGAGTCACATGAAGAGAGAGGTGAAACAGCTCTTCACAGCCCTGTCGCAGTACACGAATATAATTATATCTTATTAATTTCTTTAGATACGCAATTCTTTTAATAAAGTCTTTGCTGTGCTCTAGAGGATCCTTGTGATATTTCCAGCTCTGGTTGAATGATAAGTGTTGCAGTTTAAATAATTTTCATAGTTAAAAATTATGAAACGCTCTGTTAAAAGCAAGGGAGTTTTTATGTCCGCTGCAGTAAAAGAAAATGCCTGACAAGGTAGGGCTTGGACAGATTCCAAGTGCATTTTTGCAATTTACGTTGCAACAGACAATGTACAGCGTGTACTATTCTTGTGTTGCGGTACATGAATATCATTATATCGTTATTAATTTCTTTAGATACGCGATTCTATATTATATTCCCTTTTAATAAAATTGTAAAAGTATGCTTGTTGACTCCGGTATCACTTTAGTTAAAGACTTCGATGCTTAAAATGTTTAGGGAGAAATTGAAATACTGGTGTGTATTTTTTCTTTACAGTACCGAGACCAGCCATATACTGTATGTTTATGTTCCAAAATTAATATTGTTTATGGCCTTCACACATGTTACAGTATGCTCCTATTCTTTTTATGTTCAGCTACTAAGATTTCCCTTCAGTGGTAAAATTCCATATAAATATTCAATACTTAAACGGGCACAGTTAAGACATTAAATATACATATACATACTGTATACAGTACAGTTTGCATACGGTAATATGTTTATGTTCCTAAATCAATCTCTTTTATGAGCATGTGAAAGGCATGGTGAATCGATTCTCAAAAATTTCTGTACTTTGCATGATTGGAAACAAATGCGTGATTGCGAAACGCTGTGGTGTTACTTTTACAAAGACGGTCAATGAAAAAAAGAATGTGGACCAGGGCAATACTTTGAGTTTACAGCTTGTCCAAGGGCATTCATTATTAATACTATTAGTAATATCTTCGTTAAAGACTTTGATGGCGACAGCTCAAACATGAGAGGTTGAGCTTTATTAGCTCCACCTTGCGGAAATTCCGGACACTATTATTTTAATTGCGGTATTATAGGAGAAGATACGGTAACTCGCGGTAGACCGCGTTAAGCGCACCGCAAAATAATGCGGTATCGCCCGCGCATTTTGAATGACTGCATCTGTATATTTTTATCAATATTACCGTGAAATGAAACGTACTGCAAGTCGTTACTTGTTCGCCACAAGTTAAATCTTCAAGTCCAGAACTTTTAACTTTAATACTGCCATGTCCGATCGCATTTTGGATATTTTATTTTTTTTGGCTTTGTGACGCGGTTATTCTGGACATTAGATTGCATATGGATTTGTTGGGTTTTGTTTTTTTTTCGTCCGGTCAAAATCACTATAATATTTCTGAAGATTCTTGGAGTGAATTCATTAGGAGAAAGTCTCAGTTTTGAAATTAAGTATGTCTGACGATGACACATTCACCGCTGTGGTGCACTTCAAAGCCGTTTTGCTGGCGGATTTCACTGGTGAAAGAACCGAAAGGTTTTCACAGTGGGTTAGACGTTTTCAAGTGTGCTGTGAGACTTCATATAGTCAAAATTCTTCCATCTAGATTGGCAGGTGCTGCATTTAGTTAACGTCAGCCTAATGAACCTTTGGAGGTGTATGCAGCAGAGTTGCGTTGCCTTGTACTGCAAGCTTTCCCAGATTATGGGCAAACTGCCATTTCAGGAGAAATCCTGAGGTATTTCATTGCTGGACTTGACCTTGAGTTACAAGCAAAATTGTATGAGTTTGGTGTCACCACTCTTGATGAAGCTCTTAAGGTAGCTGGCCAGTGTGAGAGAGCGTGTTACACATTCCATGGCATCTTCCCATTTGCAGTGTCAATGACTACTCCACCGCCTGCTCTCTCCACCCCACTCCAGTCCTTTCTGTGACTGTCGACATCAAACAGATTCTACTGCTCATCAGTTATACAGCAGAGGCAGATCTCCTTCACGTAGCTGCATCAGTCGAAGCCGACCTTTTCGCAGCCCCAGTCCTGGTGCCAGGTCATACCAGCAACACCACAGTTATGACGAGCCTGTACGCTTTGAAAAAGAGTCTGCAATGTCTCAGCAGAGGTATAGGCATTGTTCAGATGACCCAACCAGCTCAAGTTACAGATATGAGAGAGACAGCTACAGAGGTAAAGAGCACTCCAGACAACGTTCTCCCAGTCCAACACCATCACGTGTGCTTCATGTACACTTCACAGAGGTCCAAAGGCAGGGAAACAAATGGTCCCCTCCACCTCACATCACTAGAAGGGCCTGTAGATGACAAACTGTAACAAAGTGTAATGAACCCTGCAAAGAAAAGTGCACAAAACCAGCTATACCTCCTACTGTAAATGTCAACTCGGTTCTTGACTTGTCAAGAAACTGTAATGAACCCTGCAAAGAAAAGTTGCCCACCTTGGTCACAGAAAGATACTTCATCGACCTCAAGAGCAGTTCTACTGGCCTTTTATGGCTAGGGACATTGAGAGCTATTGTCACCTATGTGTACTGTGTCAATCCAGAGCTATGCCAGTTCCCCATAACCTTGCTCCTCTGCAGACAATTGAAGCTAGTCGACCATTCCAGAAAGTGCCTACAGACATAACTGAACTCCCTATCTCACCCAGTGGGTACAGGTATGTTCTTGTTATACAGGACTATTTTACTAAATATGTGAACTTGTATCCCATGAAAGACCAGCGTGCAGTCACAGTCGCTCACTTTATTTTTGAACAATACATAAATGAGCATGGAGTTCCAGAATATTTCCACACAGATCAAGGTCGACAGTTTGAGTCAGATTTAATGAAAGAACTGTGCTCTAAGTTAGGAGTGACCAAAACCTGAACTTCCTCCTACCATCCAGCAGGTAATGGGTTAATTGAAAGATTTAACCGGTTCCTAAAGGACCAACTGGCCAAATGTTTACATCAAACACATGAAGCTTGGGACATGTTGCTGAGATCCATTCAGCTTGCCTACAATGCAAGCGTACATGCTAGCACTGGGTATACACCATTCTATCTGGTGCATGGTCGTGAGGCTCGGTTGCCAGTTCATCTATTATTTTTACCTAAGGCTGAACTATCATCTGCATCTCCAGGAACACCAGCCGAATATGCTGCATCTGTTTGTCGTAAACTCCAGCACACTTATCAGTCAAGCCAGGAACATTGTGAAGCTGCACATTTACAACAAAAGACCCAGTATGACAAAAAAGTAAAGTACTCACCTTACCACATGGGAGACTTAGTTTGGGTGAATGATCCAGCTTATTTATTGTGTAAACTGCCGCAACGTTGGAAAGGACCATACTGTATCATACAGTTAATTCTTCCTGCTGATGGAGATGGGGTGCTGTATGTCATTAGACAGAAAGACCCCTGATGGACCTACCCAGGTTGTTCATCACAACCGTCTAAAAGCTTATTTGACACCTGCTTTTCCACAGACAGAATGTCTCCCTCCAACTTCACCTGTCGAGCTTCAGCAGACTCAAAGGGTGCCACCCCAGGACAACCCAGATGTGCAGGTACCTAGTGCTACCCCTGAGTTGCCTTCCATCATTTTCTCTGGTGTGAAGCAGTGCCACCTTCCTGCCAGACATACAATTAATGAACAGTCCACTGCAGAATGCATCCAACACCTTCCAGGGGAATCAGATTACAGTGCAGCTCAGGTAGTATCTCAAAAAGGACAGTACCTCCTGCTCCCCTGATAACCCCGAGCAGTCATCACGACAGCCAGGTCGCAGGCCTGTTAAATTGCCAGCCCGTTTCAGGGATTATATTGTAAAACGAAGTTAAACAAAAATGTACATAAAGTGTTTCAGTGGTTTCATGTTGTTTAATGATCTTACATTTAATACTTGTTTGTTCTAGTATTTGTTACTTGTTCTAAAGTTTAGTTATGCTTTTATTTACTTATAGGAATGTTACTTAGAAATGTGGAAGTTTCTTTTTCTACGGTGGGTCTAATGTGAGACATATTTGGGTTAATATGTTAAGTGTTCAGTGTGTGGTAATTTGTTTGGTGCGACTGAAGTTTTATTAAATCTCTGACCCAGGGAAAAGTGTGGTGTGGATGGTTGAGGAGAGAATGCAGGCTCGCGCTGTGTCCGTTATTCTTTGTTCTTTGTCTTCGCTTGGTTTGGTCAGCTAGTTTTGTTTTTGTTTTTATCAATAAAGTTTGATAATTGGCCAGTGAAAGCTCTGTTGTCCTTCACATGAATGCCTGAAACATTATACCGAACCTAGGATTTTACAATAGCAAGGTAACCTTCTGCTCTATAAAATGAAAGCTACCACAGACGACAGATTTTTAATTCTTCAAGCGAAATCATCTGTTTGTCAAAATTAGCTACTTTGCAAGCAGTACACATCTTTTCAAAAAGTATCTTTTTCTGTCACGCAAACTCAACAAAGGTTTATTTTTTATAATTCTGAAACTTGAACAATATGCTTCAGGGACTCATTCCTAGCATAATCAAAACAAAATCCCCATTGGGTCTCGTCTCCTGACGTTCTACACACAAAACCCATAAAGCCAGATCCACAGATATACTAAAACAGTAGCATACACTTCAATGAACTGCAGTGTCATTATATACTGTATAAACAACACATTCATACAGTATAATACCATATGGTTTTAAAGCTACTACAGTACAGTATGAGTGAAATATTTTTCATAAATCAAAATATAAAGTTAAATTGCTAATTTTTTATTGCTGAATTCTGTATTAAGGCACAATATAGATTACCGTAATACAGATGTAAGCCTGAAAGAAGCGCATCAGTTCACAAGAAGCCACAGTAGAATAATAAACTATTTTTCATACAGTATATTGAACTGGGTAATGTTTTTTTTAAAAAAGCCCTAATCTCTTTCTTAATAAATTTAATATTTTAAATACAGTAATACATAATTTAAAATTAATAAAAGTCAACTCACTATACAACTTAATTCCTATAATTGGAAAAAGATTGTCCCTCAGCATTGTCAGCGATTTGAAACCAGGCGTTTCCTAGCTTTCACACACCACGTTAACTTTATATAGTTAGAACAAGCAAAACTTTTCCAATGTAAGTTACTGACTTTAATACATAAAATGTTTATAAAGACAATGGAATACTGTTGCATACTGTTTTCTTAATATTTTGCTACCACGACCATCTACTGTATATACATTAAGTATACAGTCTATTACATATGAGACCGTATGTCTTTGAAGACACTGCAATACAGTATGCAATATTATTTTTCGTAATCAAAATTTAAATTGTTTCCTGATTACTTGTTGCTGAAATTTGCATTAAGACAAAATACAGATTATATCAATGTGAATGTAAACCTGAAAAAAGCATATCATGTTCACAACAAGCCATAATAATAACAACAACACATATAATAAATTATTTTTATATATCCAACTGAATAATTTTGTTTTCGTAAAATAACCCTCTGTTTTAGTTAATTTAATATTTAACATACTTTACAAACAGTATGCAAACAGTATACAATTTAAAACCTATAATTGGAAAATTGTCCCTCAGTATTGACTGGGATTTGAAACAATGGCAACAATCCAATTTCTTCCACACACCTCGTAAGCATTTACTGCTCCACCTGACAGAGTTACAAAGTAGTACAGTGTGACAACTGAATATGCTGCAGTAATGTGTGTTAGAAATACCCAGACCCTGGGTACTGCCCTGTTACAGGCTGTTAAAAATAAGACATCAGCATATAGCAGTAGCTTGGAAAAGACATTGGCTCATCATAATCTTTTATTTTCTTAAAAGAAAATTAAGCAGGACACATGAACTATCCGTAAAACAAGTAGTCATTAGTTTCTTGGCTGTTTCAACAAGAATGCTTGCCAAGCCTTCTGTGGCTCGTTGTTCTGCTGCTTTTTTCCTTCTCTCAGGCTTCAGCTCTTTGCTGACGGTAAGGCTGTCTTTAGCTCACAGACTGCAGAGTTCCAGGGTGTTTTGCTAAAAACTAAAACTAAACTAAAAATAATAAAAAAGCAACATTTCAATGAGAGGGCTGAGCCTGTTTAGTCAAGCAAATTAGTTGTGAATTCACTGGTCGAGCCTTGATACAATTCACAACAGAGTTTAACAAATTTTTAATCCTCAGACATTTTCTCGATGGCCAAGGCCTCGCAGTGGATGCTGCAGTGCGTCCACTTCATACAGTATCTGGAGCAACCTCTCTAATTCATGCAACTACACTGCTGTGTCGGCTTGTCATTGCTCTAGCAATGTCTGTATAAACTCAGATGCATTTTGTCCAGTCGATGCGATTCCCTTCGATAAATTCATTCAGAAGCTTAAATATGTGCTCTCCTGTAGTTCTTGTTGGTAGCAGCTTACAGAACAGAAAGTTCTCATGGGACATACCCTCAAACTCGTATCTAACGTAAACAAGCAAATTGGCTAAATCAACGACATCTACTGACTCATCTAATTGCAGTGAAAAGCATCTGCTCCTCTTAACGCTCTCTATCAGCGTACTTTTGACATAATCTGCCATATCAATAATTCTATGAGTGACGTGTCTTTTGAAGAGGGCAGCAGGTTGAGCTGTTTAGCAGCTTTTTCTCCACACATAATACATATCAGCTCTTTTGTCAACGGAAAACAGTTCTTCACAAATAGTGTGGGGATTACCTGCTTTTGCAATCCGCAAGCTTGCATTTTTCCCCGTTTCAGGATTCCGTGTCAGAAGTTGAAAGAAGATTTTATTTCATGTGCATGAGAGCGAAACACAGATGTTCTGTGTATTGTTCTCAAATTAACCTAGAACAGTCCTTAAATATTTTTCTATCACGCTTTCCTGTGCTCACAAGATTGCCATTGTTCCAAAACCATGCACATTCTCCTACCTCCCTATTTGCTGGAGATAACTTTTTTTAACTACAATTGGCCACTTAAGTTCGTAGCACGCATTCCTATACAATGATATAGAATTATTATTCTATTAGAGTATTATTGGACAATGCTGTGTGAACACGTCTTAATACCTCATAGCAGTGTCCTTTTTTAAAAATCTGAAGAAGTAATCAGTTTTGCATTGTCTCCTTCTTCAATAAACATAGGCATCAAGGGTCGTGTGACGATTCAACCTGTCTGTCGAGCCACGTATTTAAAAAAAACATTGTTGCTCTTTTTTATGCAAAGCACATTCGCCAACGTGAAAAGGAACCAGGACTTCAGGACTATGTACAAAGGGTCACTACGTACAAAGCTTACACAGTTCATAACACATCCGAGAAACAAGAGAAAATATAATAAGAGAAAATATAATAAATATAATCGACACTATATTGAATTAGTTGGAATTTCTAAATATCACAAAACGTTCAAAGTTAAGTGAGTTAAGTGATTAGCAAATCCATTCACCTGGCAATCTACCTGAACATAGAGCAAGTGGTCTCGTAATTTTAGGAGGTCTCCTGAAAATGCTACAGGCATGCCAAAATCGTTTTCGAACTTCAAGCTAACTTTACTGTGGTTGAAAACCGAAGAAAAAAATGACTCTGAAAAAGTTACAGAAGCTTGAAATTATTATTATTATTATTAGATTCATACTGTTAAGAATGATATATGATTTCATTTTAAGGCTTCAGGCGTCTGTTAAATTGCCCCACTGAATAAAGTGTTTTGAATTAAACTGAACAGCTCTTAAGCATACTGTAGTATGTAAACACAACACAGCTTTGCCAGTGAAAAAAAAGACAGAGGGCACTTTTCCTCCCCCTCTACATTCTCAGAGTAGAATAGGCGAACCTTCCAATGAAAGATAGTCCCCCTTTCCCCTGCAGACAGACTGACAAATGTTTTCACGGCTTAACTCCAATTACCCAGACTTTAAGCATGGGAATAAAGCTTTGTTTTATTTCTGAAACTCTTTCTTTATGTCCTGTTTTAATTCAAGTAAGGGTAAACTATATTCATATTTATATATATATATAAATACAGTAATACTACCAGCTATATAAATACACCTCAAACTGTAATGCAGTTTAAAATGATTAAAAGTCTAAGCAGTATACTTCTTGAATTATTTTCTCTATTAATGTAACTATCAAGTAGTATTTAATGAACACAACTTTTTTGTATAGATAACACCTTTCTAAAATGTATCAAAAAGATTACATTCACATCTTTCCATGTGCGATCCCATGAGGAAGTACAATATGCTCCTGCTTTGTTTAACGATGGTAGGAAAAATAAATATAAATGGTGAGAAAGCTATGCTTAAAATTAATTAAGGGACTTACAGATGCAGCCATTCAAAATTCGCGGTACAAACCCGTACCACGCGTGACTACCCACAAGCCACCGCGGCATACCGCGGTACGTCATTAGCTGACCAAAATGACCGACAGGGACACTTGTAGTGCATTGGTCGGTAGTGAAAAGATTTAGTCATTTAATCTCTTTACTGTGCACATTTTAATCCGCTTAGTATTGAATATTTATATGGAATTTTACAACTAAGGAGAAATTTTAGTAGCTCAGCATAAAATGAAGGGGAGCATAACACATCTGAAGGTCATAAACAATATTAATTTAGGAACATAAACATATTATGTAAACTGTATATTGCTGGTATTGGTAGTTTAAAGACAAAAATACACACCAGTATTCCATTTCTCACTAAACATTTTAAGTATCAAAGTCTTACATGTGGTTATTTCAGGAAACGTTTTAATGTGCTCCTTCTGACCATATTACTTTACGTTTATATACTTTGTGAAAAGTGATTGGTTTAACCTTTTCTGCGAATATGCTCATTATTGGAGTAAACAAAAGCAAACTTTTAGAATTTGAATCGCGTATCTAAATAAATTAATATGAGTTTTCTTAAACTAAAATAGCAAATATTATGGACACTATATTGACATTTTTTATATTTCTAAATATCACAGTATCACAATATCACATGTTCGTCCTGTATGTACACAGCGGTACCGCAGGGTGTAGGGCGCAAACCCACGTGAGCCCGAAAGCACTACATCATTAATAATATCTTCTGTCGCATTAACACGTTTAAAATGAGGCGAGAGAGTTTACAGAGACATTTCACCAGAGCCTCACAACATTGTCCAATAATATCTTGTTGTGTCGAATTTTTAGTTTTGCAGGATTTAAGCAGGATTTCATATGAAAGGCAGTGACTTCACCGCACTGGCATGCCCTAATCAAAGTTTAACCCAAAGTTTAACTTCGGTGTGAGCGTGAGTCCGACATCAATAAGAAGAGTGCGCAGAGGGCTTGGATGGAGATATAAAAAAAACAACACATGTCCCATCATGATAAGGGTAAAAAATAAAGAGGAAAGGCTCAAACAAGTGATTCAATAGATTGAACAGGGAGAGGCATTTCATGATGTACTTTTCACTGATGAAACAACAGGGGCTGTGGAACAGTTTTCAACCATGTAATTTTATAAAAAGAGGAAATATGTGAACAAGCCAAAGCCAAAACATCCAGTGAAGGTTCACGTCAGGGGGGGTATATCTAGAAGAGGCCCAGGACCACTTCTTATTTTTGAAGGAATTATGGATCGTAAATTCTTCGAGGAAGTCGTGGTCAAACAGCATGCTGCTCCATACATCAGGGAGCACTTGGATCAAGGCACCATTTCTTTCAGGACAACAATCCAAAACACACAGCAGCAAAGGTGAGGCTTATAGCAGAGGAAGTGAACTGGGTGAAAACTCCAGCTGAATCCCCAGATTTAAATCCAGTAGAGGTGGTATAGCATTCCCTGAAAGACTATATTTGGAAAATGGCTAAACCCAGCACAAAGCAAGAACTGATAGATGTGATTTACACATTCTGAGAGGAATAACTGACAGAACAAATTTGCAACAATTTTATTAACAGGCTGTTTTGTGTTCCTCCTAAGATTGTTGAGCAGGGGGGGGGGCATTTGGGAATGTGAATTATGTGAGTCAGATTGTGAATGAATTAAAGCATTTTATTAAAAACGTGTTTGAGACTTTAATCAAGATGGGGGTAATGGGGACTCTCTATTATATTGTAGCACATTCACCTTGCGCTGCGGTCGAAGATTGCCAGGCTAGAGAACGTGCTAAGGGGCAGGACAGGAGTAGTGGTCAGGGCAGGGACTAGGAGAGCTGCTGACCCATTGCAAAATGGGCGTACAGTTTGGTGAGATCGCCCGGATTATACTCGTATAATCCAATTGCCACCCTATCCCTGTGTAGCTACCCGAATAGACCCCTATGTGTTGCTCTCTCTCTTACTCTCACTCTGTCTCTCAATTAATTCAATTGAATTCGAAGCGCTTTATTAGTGTGACCGATGGGTACAGTGTTGTACCCACATGAACTACTAATGTCTGTAATATGTCTGTTTTATTTTTATTTTTGGTTTTGTTTCATGTTAATTTTATTATTTTTATTTGCTTTGGCAACTCTGATTGTACCCATCGGTCACGCTATAAAGCACCTTGTACTGTAAATGTCTGTAACAGATCAAGTAATAGGTTTATTCCATACTGAAAAGAGACAAAAGAAAATACATTTTGGCCGTGTAGCCTTCTTCAGGTTTATCTATCACTACATTGTAGTTCATTCTACATGAGAATATAATATAAATACACCAAGGGATTGGGTTGAGTTCCCATTACAAAAATATCTACTGGCTGAGTTATTGCAGGATATAAGACTAGAGATATAGATAGAAAAAAGATAATTTGAGGAAAGTTGAGGAATACACTGATCACAAAAACACTTCCTAATGAGGTTAGGCATACATTTGACAAAATGACAGTTGCTGTTATAGACTGCAAAGGAAGATGATGAGGTTAACAAACTGTATGTTTATATAGATACTGAAATGAGGATTGTATTTTAGATTTTGTGTAGTTGCTAGCATTGAACTGTGTGTTGGATGCACATGAATTGAAGGAATGGGCAAACACACACACACCAGGACAAGTATTCCTGTGAGCCAATTAAGCCAATATCACACATATGGAGAAAAAACACAGAACCCAGATAGAACACACAAACAGGATGGCAGGAATTGAACCTAGGGCCCCAGTACTGCAAGACAGCAATGCTACCCACTTTGCCACCATTAGAAATGGATGGATATCTTAGTTATCTTTCTAGTTCAGAGGTTTTCATTTATAATGTAATTTTGAAATCCATTGAGACATCTGGTACTACTGTTGTATTTATGAAAAAAAAAACATACAAAAAGCATACTAACAGCTGTGCCATCCTATTCAAATTTAACATCACATCACTTTATTACCCCTTTACAATTTCTTGCATCAGGAATTTGTCTTTTTGCATACCCCAGCTTGCTCTTCATGAGACACACAGATAGGGAGAGAGCATGGGGTCAGAGCATAGGGTCAGCAATTGAATAGCACCCCTGGAGCAGTTGGAGTTAAGGGCCTTGCTCAGGGGCCCAATGGAGTAGGATTTCTCTGCCGGCTGCAGGATTTGAACTGGTAACCTTCCACCCATAGCCACAGAGCCTTAGCCACAGGGACACTGCTCCGCCCCAAGTTAATACAATCCTTAATTTAGTATTCCTTAGTTAATACATTTTATTTTTCTAAACAGTTAACATTGTTAGCAAACTATTTTGAATTATATTTTACCCTATTTTTTCTTTAGTTTTGTATTTAACTTATTTTCTGATTTACATTCAGATTTAATGTATATTTGAACAATAGAAATATATTTTTAAAAGATGCGGGGAAAAATGCAACAATTTATTACAGTGCTACATTTAATATTATCGATTTCTAATAGTTTATGCTAACACCTAACTTTCTTAATTAGATGTATTTAAAACAATGAATACATCTAATTACAATACATGAACTAAGTGTGACATGGCATTCAGAAATACAATCGAGAATAGTTTTGTGGTGTTTGTATAGATGAAACTTTTCTAAAATGTATAACAAAATTAAAGACAATGAAAATCTGTAATCTTTCCACGTGTAATGTCATTCCAAAGTACAATAAGTTCCTGCTTTGTCTAACGATGATATAAAAAAGTAGTCTAAGTGATGATAAACCTGTGCTTAATGATAATTAAGGAACTTAAAAGTCAAGGAATATTATTTACATTGTTTAATTTTAAACACTAAGTTATGAATGCAGACGCAATTGGTGCTTTACGGCCATTGTGCAATACTGAGCTCCACGCTTCCTCCCTCTCTCGGTGCCGCCTCCCCCTCTGATGGAGCGCAGTGGTTGGTATGCTATTTTCAGAGCCTCTGATTGGGAAAAAAGACCTGCTGATCTGTTCTAAATATGAGGAAGAGAACATAATACGATTTTTTTCTGTTCAAAATATGTCTTTATGAAATTCATGTATTTTAAACATTTAATTAAGAAGAAAAAAACTTACAGCGTACACAAAGATTCGAAGCTGATCACGAGGAAGAAAAATCACCCATTTTCCGCGCATAAAAAGTGGTTATTAACTATCGAAACCTGTTTTTATAGCTTTTAAAGTCATGCAATATCTAAGTTAAGCAGGAACACATCATTATATCTAATTTTTATTTCTTTTTTAAAAATTTAAAAAATCGTTTGCCCAGCCTACGTCCTACAGACCATTTGAGCTACAGACCATAAAAAAACAGGATTAACTTTTTCTGTCTCTTTTCTCACCCGTTGCGATTCGGGCACAGAAGGGTTAAAAAGAGATCAGACAGGCAGAGAGAAGGAGGAGGGTTGAAACTGTTATCTGTCCTGGATAGAAAATAAGTAGATTTACACCTGTGAAAAGTGTTCCAGTTTTAATGCGATACGGAAGATATTATTGATAATAAATTATCTTGGATGGTCTGTAAACTGAAAATTTATAGAGGAGACACGTTGAGTATCGCCTCTTTTTACACTTGGAAGAACATTCCAATGTTAATGGGACACCGAAGATATTATTAATAACCTTTTAAATCTGAAGGGAGATCTAAAGGGATCCACATGGCACAGGTCCCTGCTAGCTATTAAAAGGAAAGACGATGACGTCACCGCACAGGCGAGCAGACACACCCTCTAATGACAGGCATATGCATTAAATATATTAAGATCTTTGAATTAATATCGTTATTGATTTCTTTAGCCTCACAACATTGTCCAATAATACTCTTCTTGTGTCTAATTTTTAGTTAAGCAGGATTTGAGCTACAGACCATAAAAAACAGGATTCACTTTTTTCACATATTGATGATAATGATATCAGTAGCAGTTTGAAACTATTCGTTGTTATTAATAAATCACTTAGAATCGAACATGTTGTGATATTTAGAAATATAAAAAAGTCAATAGAGTGTCCATAATATTGCTATTTTGCTATTTTAGTTTTTCAAAGAAATGTTTATTTGTTAAAAGAAAACACGTGGCAATAGAAGGATTTGAACACCCGATCTCATGCTTATAAGCAAGTCATTTAAGCCATCATGCCACTGACACTATTTGACAAGTAGTGAAACAGCAATACACATATCAATAGATAGGTGTACTGTATATACTACTGTTTGTGCTACAGTACCTGAATATAATTAGTTACTAATTTCTTTAGATATGTGATTCCATATTAAATTCCCTATTCATCAAATTCTAAAAGTATGATTTTGTTTAGTCTGATATCGAGTGTATTCTCAGAAAAGCTTAAAACTATCACTTTTCTCACAAAGTATTGTATATAAACGTACAGTCACATGATCAGAAGGAGCACGTAAAAATGTTTTTACGTTTTCGGAAAAATGTTTCCGAAATAACCACATGTAAGACTTTGATGTTTAAAATCTTTAAGGAGAAATGGAATACTGGTGTGTATTTTTTCTTTAAAATAACAATACCAGCAGTATACAGTTTACATAATATGTTAATATCGTTTATGACCTTCAGATGTGTTATGCTCCTACTCTTTTTATGCTCAGCTACTAGTTGTAAAATTCCATATAAATATTAAATACTAAGCGGATTAAAATGTTCAAAGTAAAGAGATTAAATGATTAAATCTTTTCACTACTGACCACTGCACCACGAGTGCCCCTGTCGGTCATTGTGGCCAGCCAATCATGCACCGCGGTATGGTGCGGTGGTTCGTGCGTAGAAGCGTGCGGTACGGGTTTGTACTGCAAACTTTGAATGGCTGCATATCTACAGTATACAATCACCACTTTATTACGTACACTTGCTCGTTAACGCAAATAGCCAAACAGCGAATCATGTGGCTGCAACTAAATATATAAAGCATGCAGACATGGTCGAGAGGTTTAGTTATTGTTCAACCACACATTAGAATGGGGAAGATGCGTGATCTAAGTGACTATGACCGTGGTTGGTGGTTGGAAGATTGGTGGTGCCAGACGTGGTGGTTCCAGCATCTCAGAAACAGCTGACCCCCTGGGCTCTTCACATACTACAGTCTCTAGAGTTTGCATTGAATTGTGCGATAAACAATAAACATCGTGAGCGGCAGTTCTGTGGGCAAAAACACCTTGTTAATGAGCAAGGTCAAAGGAGAATGGCCAGACTCGTTCAAGCTGACAGAAAGGCCACAAATAAATAGCAAAAGAACAGTGGTGTGCAGAAGGGCATCTCTGAATGCACAACGTATTGAACCTTGAAGCGGATGGGCTACAGCAGCAGAAGGACACACCGGGTTCCAATCCTGTCAGCTAAAAATAGGAAGATGAGGCTACAGTGGGAACGTGATCACCAAAACTGGACGATTGAAGACTGAAAAAACGTTGCCTGTTCTGATGAATCCTGATTTCTGCTTTGACATGCAGATGGTAGGGTCAGAATTTGGCGTAAACAGCATGAATCCATGGATCCTTCCTGCCTTGTGTCAATGGTACAGGCTGGTGGTGGATTTGTAATGGTGTGAGGAATGTTTTCTAGGACCCTTAATACAAATTGGGCATTATTTGAATACCATAACCTACCTAAGCAATGTTGCTGACCATATGCACCCTTTTATGGCCACAGTCAACCCATTTTCAAATGGATACTTCCAGCAGGATAATGCGCCATGTCACAAAGCACGCATCATCTCAAGTTGCTTCCACGAACATGACAGTGACCTGACCTGCACATTCCCTAGAACTCAATCCAATAGAGCACCTTTGGGATGAAGTGGAATGGGAGGTGCACAGCATGAATGTGTGGCCGAAAAATGTTTAAGAACTGCATGATGCTATCGAGTCAGCATGGACCAAATGAATATAAAAATTCTTTCAACCTCAAGAAAATAGGATATATGATCAAATGCCCACAGGTATCATAGGTATCACTTATTAAGTCTTAAAGAGCTATTTATAATTTAAAATAAAAGATGAACCAGTCAGAATTCTGGTTGCAACAACCATTCTGAATTACTAAAAGTATTTAGATTTAAGATAATAGATTATTTTGATCCAACGGCATCGATAGAGGACTCCCATTACTTGTATAGCAAATCAAAATTTTGAACCAATAAAATAGCTTCCCTCATTCTTTATTGGTAAAGCTTTTATGGTATGAAATGTATGGGCAAAACATGGGTAGTTCAGAAATCTAAATATCATACCTGTGTGCATTACTCAGAGGTAGTTATGAGTTTCAGGAATATTGGATATTTTATCCAGTCACCCAGAGAGGCCCGAGGGGAATGGAAATCAGGACCAGGGACATCAAGATCCAGGGAAGCCATTAAACCAAGGAAAAGAGGCAGCAAAGAGCTCAAAAGGATCGGGGAAGCATAGTCGAATACGCTGATCCACCCTTTCCAGCCAGCAACCTATATATTTGCACTACATAGCAATTTCAGATCAGCCCCTGAGCTTGGTCACACAGCTCCTTGCATTGAGGAATTCTCATTGATCAGGCAATGTCTACTTCCCCACTATCAAGAGCATAAGCTATAGGAACACACCAAGTTTTTCTAGTTTTCACACCTTCTAAAGGAATAGATTGCATTCACCTTGTACTTGAGTTTAACACTTGTTAGGGATGTTTATCTTATTAAGAATTTAATATAGCCTTATGCATTTCACTTAAAATTAGAATTTGAGATTACTAATATGTTGTTGTATGTCTTAGCAACTTTCACTTTTCTCATTCTCTACAATCCAACCATTTCAACTCTTTCCATAAGTATTTTCCTTGTATAATTTTTATTGAACACATCTATTTTAATAAAATGAAGGTGTCCTGATTTGAATTCAGAGATCAACCTCTTCCTATCTTGAATTTGCATTTTTGTTAAGCATTGTGCTACTAATCACATTAACCTGATTGTGTTTTCAGAAGACAATCATTTAAGTAGTGATTACCACTAGATCACATGACCTGTTTCATATCTTCCATTTGTGTTTCAGCAACAGCTAGGACACATGGGTACAGGTCTTGCATTTGAAAGTGCTTACAACAGGGACTAAGGTTTAGTTACATGTCCTATGCTCTTAGAATCTGTATATGATTGAATGGAGATTCAAGCAACCATACAAAACCATCAGATACAAAGGTTGCATTCCTGTATTTCATTACATTCATGTCTATATAAACTGACACAGGCAAATACTGTCAGTTTCTTATCTTTTCCCATGACATTTCTTGCCATTTTAAATCCAAAGCTAAAAGTATGCGATATATGCATCGAATGTAAAATGTTGTGTTTTTGTTCTTATAGAATCACTGTAAGCCAAAAGCAGGGGGAAATCTTTCTGTTCAGTCATGGGAAATGTATTCTGCTCTACATTTAAAGATTAGGTAACAACATATCTACATTTCTGCTGCTTCACATTAAAAGTAAAATAAATTTGTAAAGCCTATATAAGTTTATATACAGTAAGTATATACAAGTTTTATATATTGCATATATACATTAGGAGAAACATTACACAAAAAATGATTTTGAAACTCTGCTAATTAATTTTTTGTCCAGTGTGGTTCTAATATGCTTTTGTAGATCCTGCAGACCCCACCTTCTATATTTTGATTACTAGTTCTGATGGGACAAAAAAAGACAAATACTTAAAATATTTGGGGATTTTGTCAGTAGCATTTATTCATTCTGTAAAGTTTTTATATTTTAAAATAATTTTTATATTTAGATGTGTTATTTTAGATAAGCCCTTCTCCCTCGCCAAACAAAGCACATACTGTATTTTTTAAGTTGGTGCTTGATCCAAAAACTATATAATATATATATATAAAATATATTACCTTTATATTTGCTGATGTTAATCATTTACGCTAAAAAAATAAAAAAAGACCCTGTGTAGGGCTCAAGTTGGTGATTCCCCAATGCTGTTATAAAAAGTCCTTATAGAAAATGCTACAGGAACGTAAGTCCTAATAATTAAAAACCAATGGGTAGGCGAAAGTCCAGAAAGACAGCTAATCCAAATCACAAAGACAAGCGAGGTCAGTTACTAGCAAGAATCCAGGAAGCAACTCAAACCGAAAGAAAAAGGTTGCGCGCACTGTGGAGCTGCAAAAATAATCCAAATCAGTGAACGACAGTAAGGAAAAAAAGGAGGGTAAAAGTATTGATGGAAGTGAAAGGTGATAGGAAGATTAGATGGCGGCGTGAGCGTCTGTTTAAGTGGGTGCGCGTGGAAATTAAATGTATTTATTTAAATATAGTGCAGTCATTTTTCCTCTACAAATGCATCTTACTGTATTGTAACGCCCTCGCCTGGTGGTGAGGAGGAAGCGCCCCTAGGCGCTCATGGTACCGCTGGGCATGCTGGGAGTTGTAGCCGGGGAGAGTCTGAGGGTCAGCACGATGACCAGCGGCTGACCCTACCTGTGTAAATAATGTCCTAGTAGTTCTAGTGCCCTGTGTAGTCTTATAAGTGTATAGCTTGTTGTTAAGTTATTACCACCCTAAAGTTGTGTACGTGTTCCGTCAGTCTCCTCATGTGCGTTTGTATCCTGTGTTTGGTTTTGTGGTTGTTAATGAATAAAGCTATCGCTTGGTTTGCTAATCGTGTCTCCACTGGACCTTTGTTCTGAGAAGAACCTGTAAACGCTACAGTATGTAATAGTCTTAAAACTTTTATTTTAATCTGGCATCTCTTTTGTTGTTGTTTTTTTTGTTTTAAAATACTAAATGTTTTTAAAGCCAATATTTGTTACATTTTTAATAGATTATTATTATTAAAGATATAGAAGATGTTAAACTTAAATTAAATTAAATAAAGAGCTACGTCCATTGCAATGCTGCAACTTTTGCAACTCAAGCAAAAAATGCAACCAAAAAATGGTTTGTGTTTGAAAACCTCTGATCCATTTACAAATTTTCATTTTAGTACTGTTACAAAAATTGTGAAAAATCAGGAATTGAGCAAGCTGTTTAGTCAATTAGTAAAATAAGTATTCATAACCCCCAACTTGCAAGTGAGTTCTCCAGAATACACCTGAGTGATTCGCATAATTAGAGGCACATAAATTCCATATTCTCTGGCACAGATTTGGTGAAAAAGAGTAATAATCTAGGCACACTTGATTAAACAAATATGTATTAACTATGACAATATGAACTCTAAGCTACACACAACAAAACATACAACACACAAGTTATTCTATTTACAGGCACTCCAGAGGCTTAACATTCTAATCATCCAGAAATCCCCCACCAAGTAATGAACTCTAACAAAATGCCTACAGAGGGCACAATAAGAGATAAGCTGCCTTCTAAAATAAATGCAATATAACCTGCAATTAAATCTCTCTATCTGCAAACATGACTTTTAATCATTTTAAACTGTGTATTACAGCATGTTAATCATTAAACATTAAAAAGTCGGTATATTTTTATAAAAGCAAGATTGCTCTGTTGGACAAAAGTACTCAACCTTCAACATAAATATTTTAATTATGCAGAAATATTTTATGCATCAAAGTCTTTACGGAAGATATTACTAATAGTATTAATAATGAATGACCTTGGACAGGCTATAAGCTCAACGTATTACCATATTCTGTGTAACTGTCCGCATCAGTTTAACTGTTGCAACACGAAAATACGAAAGTAACACCACAGCATTTCGTTGATCCGATCACGTATTCATTTCCAATCATACAAAGTAAGTTTTGAGAATCTCTGATTCAACATGCCTTTCACATGCTCATAAACAATATTAATTTAGGAACATAAACATATTATGTAAACTTTATATCGTTGGTATTGGTAGTTTAAATAAAAAATACACACCAGTATTCCACTTTCTTCCTAAATATTTTAAGCATCAAAGTCTTGCATTCCATTATGTACTGTGGTTATTTTGGAAAAGTTTTTACGTGCTCCTTCTGACTATATTGAGTTATATACTTTGTAAAAAGTTATAAAGTTTTTACCTTTTTTGTGAATACGCTTGTTATCGCAGTAAACAAAAGCATACTTTTTAGAAATTGATTAATAGGGAATGTAATATGGAATCGCGTATCTAAAGAAATTAATATCGCTATAATTATATTCATTTACTTTAGCTCAAATTGTCACAGTAATACACTTTCTTTGGAAATGTCTGCTTCAGTTTCACTCTAGCCTGCATGATTATGTCTGTGGTGTAATGGGTTAAGTGTGTGTTTTGCGTGCTGTAAGTTGGATGTTCAAACCCAGTTATTGCTATTCTTTTAACAAATAAAAATTTCTTTGAAAAACTAAAATAGCAAATATTATGGACACTGCAGGTGTTTTGTGCATTTACTGGTACAATTATTAATTGTAGCAGTAGGTCACAAAATGATTCTTTGATGGCTATTAGAAAACAGACCTTGCGGGATAACTGAAACAAACGCACACACACAGATACTAATACACGGGAATACATTTATTAATATATAAAATGTGCATATAAACATAACAGCTAACTTAGCTTATCATAGCACCTGGATAAAGAAGGTAGGAGACATCATCTCAGTCTAGGCTTTACACATCAGGAAGTTCACTGTCAGTATCTGCTACCTCTACTGAACTACAGGAAATGCTACAGAGACTATGATGCTTAAGCTGTAAAAAGCTTTTTTGGCTCCAGGATTGAAAAAGTTAAGTGATAAGAGTTTCTTTGATCTCCCCATGATTCAGAAGGACACAGACAAAGGAAAACAAATAAAATATGGAATTCACTCTTTAAACTTATAAATGTCTCCTAAATATCTAAGGCCCAGTTGCAAAGAACTTTCGAATTTAGCATGCAGCTGCCTACTAAGTTGAAGACTCGGTAATCCAGTACTATTTGGAGTTCATCTCCAGATTTAAGATCCATTGCAATGAAAAAAACATGCACAAAAAAGCTGGAGACCATCTGAACATGAGCTTATTTGAGTTAAGGCTCAGCACTGTTGTTCTAATTAACACATACAACAGGTGGCTCTGAATCAGAACATTTCAATTAATGAGAGTTAATATGTAGGCCAGAATTATTACATTTTCTATCTTGTGTTAGCATTCGAGTGAATGTCCATGGTAAAGTTTTTAATTTATGAATGGCATTTTTAAAACAATAAACCAAATAAAGGTATATAACTACAAATGTGATACTCAATTGCATTTAGTCATGAAACAAAAGAGACAAGCAGCTACAGGTTTGAGTTTGAACATGTATCATATTATAGCTGCTTTTATTTCCATTGATCCATGATATAGATTCATACAGAGATCCTGCAGCCATGTCACTCTGCAACTTACAATTGGCAGCCCACTGAAGCTAAGCAGGTGTGAGCCTGGTCAGTACGTGTATGGGAGACCTCCTGGGAAAAACTAAGGTTGCTGCTGGAAGAGGTGTTAGTGAGGCCAGCAGGGGGTGCTCACCCTGCAGTCCATGTGGGTCCTAATTCCCCAGTATAGTGATTGGGACACTATACTGTAAACAAGCGTTGTCTTTCAGATGAGATGTAAAAGTGTCAGCCATTTATACAGCATCCTTGTAGCATCTGGGGTTAATGGCCTTGCTCAGGGGCCCAATATAGTATGATTCTTCTGTCAGCCATGGGATTTGAACTGGCAACCTCCTAGCCATAGGCACAGATCCTTAGCCACAGTGCCACCACTCCACTATGGTGATAAGAATGTTCATTAATGTACCCTTACATTGGCCTACACAACTTATTAAACTTAATTAGTAATAAATTACACTTTATTAATAACACGTATTAATAAACTTTATAAATGAATGATTGTGGTGTGAATGGAAACCAATTTTTAGTTAAATATTACAATAATTTTCAAGGGACGGATGCATGAGTTCATTACTTAGTGACAATATTATTTTCACTGTATTCACATTCTACATCTAATGTGACTCAGTCTTCCACTGAGTACACTGAGTTGCTTAGACCACATGAAGAGGTGGTTTTAGTTATTCCCCTACATTTTATAATCAAATGTGACATAACATGAAAGTTGAGGTTCCTGATGAGTAATACAGTCGGGAGTGAGTAATCTAATGGAATATCCTCCTCAAAATAATGGAATATTCCTCCTTTTCAGCGTGGAATAAACCTATTACTTGTTCCTTTGCATCTAATGGATTATTTTGTTACTGTATATAAAAGAATAGTTTAAGGATAATATAACTTTCTTTCTGCTAAATGAATGATGAACAGCATGCATCTGCAATTATCAGAGCTCTCATAAATATACATTTCAAATAAAACTTTATATTTTGTTAAATAGTGCAATGTATTGTTTTCTCAGATAACTATTATAATATATCATATATTTCAATAAAATTCAAAGAGTCATCAATTAAACATCTAAGGTTAACAACAGAAAACAACAGGAAAAATATACAAATTAGTCTTGAGCATTCACTTTGTTGAGTACATTCAACAAAGTAGTGAAATGATGTCACATTGGCATTGTAATCAGATTGTTGTCCCTCCTTGAGTCCTATGGCTCTGGGTTACCATAAATGTTAACAGGAATAAGTAGTTTTTGGATAATGGACTGATGGATTTCTGCTTTGGTATCTGAGAGATCTTACCTGACAGCTACAACTGCAAACCTCAAAACAAGAGGGCAACGCACAGTTATTTTTAAGTGTAACAGACCAGACTGTGACAAGGATAAAGAATAAACAATACAATATACTTTATGAAAAGACAGCCCTGTTCTTCAGAAAGCATTCTTTTTAGTCCGCTACTAAAATGCATCTGTTATAGCCGCCTTTAGGCTTATTTCACTGGAACATGTTGGGTCAGAGATTTAAACTGACCTAAATCTAAAAGCACAGATTGCAATTGGTAAAAGGACACTGAAAGAAACAAGAATTTGATTTTTATCTCTCTCCAGCTAACAGTGAAACTCAAGTAAAACAGCAATTTATAGCCAACCACTAAAGTCCTTTCTTTTTAATTTAATCTCCTGGGAAAGAGTTATGGCAGCTTGGAGAGCTTTGTGTCACAAAGCCATCCATCAATTCATATAAAACATAGTGGTTTTGAGGAGGATACCATAAGCTGGGGCATCCTTCCAGGCTGTTTGCTTACTGGATTATCTTACCCTAGTAAACACTAAGTAGCGCTTTGTAATTTAGGAAATTTACAATGTAATATTAGATAGTAATAGTATTTTGCAAAAATACATTTTATTACAACTGTACACAAAATTATTCCCAAGCCACTTTACAATAAGATAGAGAAATTTACAGTTCATTGCTCAGCTGTACAGTAATATAACAAAAGCCAACACAGTTGTGTGTGTTTTCTGTAATACACATACAGATGCAACCATTCAAAATGCATGGAACAACCCTGTACTGCATGCAATTAGACACAGTGCACCGCGGTGCCAAAATGACCGACAGGGGCACTCGTGGTGCATTGGTTGTTAGTGAAACAATTAATCATTTAATCTTTTTACTGTGCATGTTTTAATCCGCATAGTATTATATGAATATTTAAATATTTGTATGAAATTTAACAACTAAAGGGAAATTTTAGTAGCTGAGCATAAAAAGAACAGGAGCATAATGCGTCTGAAGGTCATAAACAATATTAATTTAGGAACATGAATATATTTTGTAAACTGTATATCAAATCAAATCAAAGTTTATTTATCAAATGCACAACAATACGGCGTGCAGCAGTAGTTGCTGGCAATGAAATGTCGTTTTCTGCGAGCTCACAAAAATTACAAGAATCACAAAAATCACAAAAATTCACAAAAACACAAAAATCACAAAATTGAGGTTACATTTTTTAAATTGAATAAAACTCAATGTGAGTAGAGCTGTTATGTGTCCATGGTGTATGGAATATATACATGTAGTGCAGTTATGCTGGATATAGTGAGAATTGTGTGTCCATGTAGCCATTACAGGTGATTTGCTAAGAAGCTACAGGTTGGCTATTTAGCAGTCTTATTGCCTGGAGGTAGAAGCTGTTCCGTAGTCTGTTGGACTTGGACCGAATGCTTTGATACCGTTTACCGGACGGTCGGAGGGAAAACAGTTTGTGACTGTGATGACTGGGGTCCTTGAGAATGGACCTGGCCTTCTTCAGACATCTAGCTGAGTAGATCTCCTGGATGCTTGGTAGCTCACAGCTGGTGATAAGCTGCGCTGACTTCACCACCCTCTGCAATACTTTGCGATCCCTTGTGAAGCAGCTCCCATACCAGGCAGTGATGCAACCAGTCAGGGTGCTCTCAACAGTGCACCTGTAGAAGTTGGCCTGGATATGTGATGGCATGCAGAACTTCTTTAGCCTGCGGAGAAAGAACAGGCGCTGCCGTGCTGTCTTGACCACGGTGTTGGTGTGTGGGGTCCAGGTTAAATCCTCTAACTCCCAGGAACTTAAAGCTGCTGACCCTCACCACTGCATTGATGTGAATAGGTGTGTGGTCTCCACCCTGATGTTTCCTATAGTCAACAATCATCTCCTTAGTCTTACTGATGTTCAGAGAGAGGTTGTTCTCCTGGCACCATACTGCCAAGGTTTCAACCTCCTCCCTGTATGCAGACTCCTCACCATCTGTGATCAGGCCAATGACTGTTGTATCGTCCGCAAACTTGATGCTGGAGTTTGAGTTATGCCTGTTGACACAGTCATGGGTAAATAAGGAGTAGAGGACAGGACTAAGCACGCAGCCTTGGGCGGCTCCAGTGTTTTGAATCAGGGTAGAGGATATGTTGGTGCCCACCTTCACCACCTGCGGACGTTCCGTCAAGAAATCCAGGATCCAATTACAGAGGGAGGTGTTCAGTCCCAGGTCCTGGAGCTTGATGACGAGCTTTGAGGGCACTATGGTATTGAATGCTGAGCTGTAATCAACAAACAGCATTCTCACATATGTTCCTTTCTTATCCAGGTGTGAGAGGGCAGTATGGAGGGCAGTGGCAATAGCATCTTCTGTTGACCTGTTCTGGCGGTATGCAAATTGCAGTGGGTCTAGGGTGTCTGGCAGTGAGGAGGTGATGTATGCTTTGAGCAATCGCTCGAAGCACTTCATGATAACTGATGTGAGTGCAACAGGGTGGTAGTCATTTAGGCAGCTGACTCTGGATTTTTTAGGAACAGGGACAATGGTGGTTTTCTTAAAGCAGGAAGGAACTATAGACTGAGCTAGGGAGAGATTGAATATGTCCGAGAAGACATCTTCCAGCTGGTCTGCACATGCCTTCAGAACGCGGCCAGGGATGCCATCAGGGCAAGGAGCCTTGCGTGGATTGGTCTTTTTAAAAATTTTACACATATCCGCTCTGGATGGCTGGCTTGTATTGGTAGTTTAAATAAAAAAACAGAAACCAGTATTCCACTTTCTTCCTAAACATTTTAAGTGTCAAAGTCTTGCATTTGGTTACATACTGTGGTTATTTTGGAAAAGTTTTTACTTGCTCCCTCTGACTATATTAAGTTTATATACTTTGTAAAACGTTATAATGTTTTGACCTTTTCTGGGTATACTTACGCTCATTATTGAAGGGGAAAAAAAGCATACTTTTTAGAATTTGATTAATAGGGAATATAGTATAGAATTGTGTATTTAAATAAATTAATAACGATATAACAATATAATTATATTCATATACTGTAGCTCAAATCCTGCTTAACTTAAAAATTAGAAACAAGAAGAGTATTATTGTACAATGTTGTCAGGCGGAATTTCTCTGTAAACTGAAGACTTATGGAGGAGACACGTTGTGTATCGCCTCTTTTTGCACATGTAAAAAAGAACATTCCAATGTTAATGCGACATGGAAGATATTATTAATAATGTAGCGCTTTCAGGTTTACTTGGCTATGCCTCCTACCAACTGGGGGAACGAACCAGCCCGTCACCCAATAGGGAACCAGCCAGTCAAGCTACACTGAGGTCTGCCCTCACCCCCCGACGAATCAGGTCCCTGCTATTCACATGAAAAGCAGTGACATCACCGTGCTGGCAAGCCTGCTTGCACAATATCTGTAATGTCGCCCATACGGCATACGCGTTACTGAAGCTGAAAGTTTACCCTTTGTCACTAATAAAACCACTAAATAAAGACATAAATATAGAAATCCCTACATTACAAACAAGCATTTCATTTTGTCTATTGCTACTATATTAACAGCATGTCAAAATGTTTCCAAAGTAACCACGATTGAATGAGTTGAGGGTTTTGATAATAAAAGAGAAATCATACCAATGACCCCGTGTTGCTTCATGCTAATCATGCTTACCCAACTGAAAGGAGGACAACTAATTCGACACGAAAATACTTTATTTTTTCATTGACAAAAAGTAACGCCACCCTCTCTTGTTTAACCGGATTGTTTTGTTTCTGCACAGACTGTTAAACCAGAGGAAAAGAGCGCCTCTTTCTACGAAGCATTTCGTTGATCCGATCGCGTATTCTTTCCAATTGTACAAAGTAAGTTTTTTGGAATCTCCGATTCACAACGCTGATAAAGGTTTTCCGGAGATTGCAAAGCAAGGCCCTTTTGCCTCTGGACCCATCAAAATTTACAGATGTGGTCCACTCCCAGGAAGTTTAAAAAGTCATAAGATTTCGAAACAGAAGAGCAGTGTAGCAGTTGGCTCTGGCTTTCCCATCTATGCCAATGCACTGCACCTAAAATCCCTCCTACTTCTCTTGACTGATGGGCAAAAGTTGGATATCTGGGTGAACTTTACTTTGCATTGGCATCTGTGAATTCTGCTGTGTAGATGGTGCTTCCTGAGGGGAGATAGACAGCAGGGAGAGCACCAGCCAATTCCTGGGTGGTGGTGAGCAGAGAGGCCGGGATGGAGTGTCCTGAGGCAGTGTGTGCTCTGCTGGGGGTGGAGGGCTGTGTGAAGATACGCATTCCACCAGGTACAGCAACTTTCACGGCAGGGATAGGCACTTATCAGGAGATGAAAGACTGTTTGGAGACAGCTGACCTAGTGTTTGACTGCTGGAACATACTGTCTCTGGCTTCTGCATCTTTAGGTGTGTCTCCAACCTCCCAGTCCTCCCCTGCAATGAGTTGTACTGCTCCCGCTGCTGCCGAAAAGTCTTCACACAGGTGCTGCTTTTACAGGTTGGCACCCTGGCCAGTGGCTGAGAGCAGAGACCCACAGCCTGTGGCAAAATAACAGAATACATATAAGAAATAACGTCACACAGTAGTATTCAGCAGTTGCCAAACAGATGTCAAAACAAAGTTATTTTTCATCTGTATTACCGTTTTATTTTTTACTGTCCTGGTTCGACAGTGTTTGAAGATCATTTCGCGTGTGCGGGGTTTTCCTAAAGAACAGGCTGCGAAGAAATATTTATAATAGAATGTATAATTCAATACAACAATAATACCTTGTATTATGCACTATAATAGGTATTTGCTGTATTTGCTTACCCTTCGCACTTTGCAAGCCAAGGCAGCTGAAGCACCACGTCTCTTCCCATGAAAAGTCTTTGTCTCCATACTATGGCTGTTTTAGTGCATGCTCGCAGATTGTTTTGTAATTGGAACTCAACTTTACCAAATCTCTTGGTGTATTTACAGTGCCTTGCGAAAGTATTCGGCCCCCTTGAACTTTTCAACCTTTTGCCACATTTCAGGCTTCAAACATAAAGATATAAATTTTTTATTTTATGTGAAGAATCACCAACAAGTGGGACACAATTGTGAAGTGGACCGAAATCTATTGGATTTTTGAAACTTTTTTAACTAATAAAAAAATGAAAAGTGGGGCGTGCAAAATTATTCGGCCCCTTTACTTTCAGTGCAGCAAACTCACTCCAGAAGTTCAGCGAGGATCTCTGAATGATCCAATGTTGTCCTAAATGACTGATGGTGATAAATAGAATCCACCTGTGTGTAATCAAGTCTCTGTATAAATGCACCTGCTCTGTGATAGTCTCAAGGTTCTGTTGAAAGCACAGAGAGCATCATGAAGACCAAGGAACACACCAGGCAGGTCCGTAATACTGTTGTGGAGAAGTTTAAAGCCGGATTTGGATACAAAAAGATTTCCCAAGCTTCAAACATCCCAAGGAGCACTGTGCAAGCGATCATCTTGAAATGGAAGGAGTATCAGACCACTGCAAATCTACCAAGACCTGGCCGTCCCTCTAAACTTTTAGCTCAGACAAGGAGAAGACTGATCAGAGATGCAGCCAAGAGGCCCATGATCACTCTGGATGAACTGCAGAGAACTACAGCTGAGGTGGGAGAGTCTGTCCATAGGACAACAATCAGTCTTACACTGCACAAATCTGGCCTTTATGGAAGAGTGGCAAGAAGAAAGCCATTTCTCAAAGATATCCATAAAAAGTCTCGTCTAAAGTTTGCCACAAGCCACCTGGGAGACACCCCAAACATGTGGAAGAAGGTGCTCTGGTCAGATGAAACCAAAATCGAACTTTTTGGCCACAATGCAAAACGATATGTTTGGCGTAAAAGCAACACAGCTCATCACCCTCAACACACCATCCCCACTGTCAAACATGGTGGTGGCAGGATCATGGTTTGGGCCTGCTTTTCTTCAGCAGGGACAGGGAAGATGGTTAAAATTGAGGGGAAGATGGATGCAGCCAAATACAGGACCATTCTGGATGAAAACCTGTTGGAGTCTGCAAAAGACCTGAAACTGGGACGGAGATTTATCTTCCAACAAGACAATGATCCCAAACATACAGCAAAATCTACAAAGGAATGGTTCACAAATAAACGTATCCAGGTGTTTGAATGGCCAAGTCAAAGTCCAGACCTGAATCCAATCGAGAATCTGTGGAAAGAGCTGAAAACTGCTGTTCACAAACGCTCTCCATCCAACCTCACTGAGCTCGAGCTGTTTTGCAAGGAAGAATGGGCAAGAATTTCAGTCTCTCGATGTGCAAAACTGATAGAGACATACCCCAAGCGACTTGCAGCTGTAATCGCAGCAAAAGGTGGCTCTACAAAGTATTAACGCAAGGGGGCCGAATAATTTTGCACGCCCCACTTTTCATTTTTTTATTAGTTAAAAAAGTTTCAAAAATCCAATAGATTTCGTTCCACTTCACAATTGTGTCCCACTTGTTGGTGATTCTTCACATAAAATAAAAAAATTTATATCTTTATGTTTGAACCCTGAAATGTGGCAAAAGGTTGAAAAGTTCAAGGGGGCCAAATACTTTCGCAAGGCACTGTATATTATATTCTCATGTACAACTTGAATAGGCAAACCTTCCAATGAAAAACAGGTTCCTTTTGCCCAGGGCTGGCAGGAAACAGTCGAAATAGCCTTTTTATAGCCTTGCAAATGAGCTCACACTGTAGGATATGTATTCCATGCTCCAGAGATGTCACATTTTACTGTTAATGTCAAACTGGTTGCTTTCCATTGCGGATGCGCTCCTGTGAAGATTTATTTTTCTCCATAACCTCTGCTTTATCATTTATTCAGTATGCCTATTCCAGAGACATTTTCATTGTCCATAACAATGCGAGGAGAGCATGTAGATTCCAAAACACTCTATGGCAGCAGAAGTGAGCAATTACCTGCTCGAAAACGAATGTGTTCCCAAAAGCATGAACTGCACAATTATTGCAACATTTGCAAACATTCCCGATACATAACCATGTTATGTACTCTGCATTGTTCTATTTGATACCGTGACAGGGGAACACACACTTTTGGAATTATTGTTGCCGCTGGGCTTCGAGCTTTGAGTTGCCTACTTACTTCTTTGACTAAATTGCAGAGAAAGTCATTGTCCTGCTTTTTGTCTATCACTTAATAAAAAGGTCAATGTAGAACATGTTACTGTGAATTTCTTTTTGGGTGTTTATAATAGAGAGCCCCATTACCCCCATTTGGATTAAAATTGCAAATGCATGTTTAATTAAATGCTTTTATTTATTCACAATCTGACAATGCAAGACAGATCAAAAGCATTTATGAAATCACATTCCCAAATGTCCCCCACTGCATTCACCAATCTTAGGAAGAAAATGAAACAGTCTGTTAATAAAATTGTTGCAACTTTGTTCTGTCAGTTCTTCCTCCCAGAACTTGTAAATTGCATTGATCAGTCCTTGCTTTTTGCTAGGTTTAGCAGTTTTCCGAATATTGTCTTTCAGGGAATGCCATACCAGCTGTATTTATTTAAATCTGGGGATTCAGCTGGAGTTTTCACCCAGTTCACTCCCTCTGCTTTAAGCCTCGCCTTTGCTGCGGTGTGTTTCGGATCGTTGTGCTGAAAGAAACAGTGCCTTGATCCAAAGTGCTCCCTGATGTATGGGGTAGCATGCTGTTTGACCACGACTTCCTCGAAGAATTCACGATCCATTATTCCTTCGAAAATAAGAAGTGGTCCCCGGCCTCTTCTAGATATACCCCTCCCAGACATGAACATTCAGTGGATGTTTGGGCTTTTACTTGTTCGCATGTCTGCCCTTTTTATGAAACAACATGGTTAAAACTGTTATCAATGTGGGACTCATGTTCACACCAAGATCAGCCCACAGCCGTCTTTGAACTTGAGACACTGATAGCTCATCATATTCCTCCATCAGTTTGTCAATGGCTCGCACAATAGATCAACAATTAGTTTGTTATAAAAATTATGTGTGTTGTATTAAAATATAATACAATATTTTTACAAAGTTATTTACCTTTGAATCATATTTGGTTTAGATTCTCTTTGCCTCTTCTCCTCTTTATAATGTCGTCACACTGTGCTTTCACAAACAAAGATGTCCATGGAAGTCAAAAGCTGTACATTGTCTCTTGTTGACTTCCCGTTTCTTTTCATCTTCATTATTTGGTGTGACAGAGTCTTCTTGATTTTGGCCATAGTCCTTCTCCTTACCAAAGCTATAGTGCAGTAAGTTGTCTGTCCCAACAAATAGTACAGATAAAAGTGTACTATACTGATGAGCTAATATCTGGGAAACGCTTCTTTCCTCAAATCAAACACAATAGAAAATACTGAGAATTAAAACAATATGCCAGGAAATGTGTTAGATGCTTTAGCAATTTAATGCAATTCCATTGAAAAGCCGGGCGTGATTTTCTCTCCCAGCCTCAGCAGCAGACAGCAGATAATTGTTTTCTTCCTTGAATAGCTGATCTCTCTGCTGTTATTGAAAAGACGGACATTATTTTTCAATCAAAATTGAAAAACCTTGGGGTTATATTAGATTCTGGCTTAACATTCGACCCACATGTACAGCATACTGTCAAAACATCTTTTTTTCACCTTAGAAATATCGCAAGACTACGCCCTATGCTATCAGTCTACTCTGAACAAGCTGCAGTATGTCCAATATTCAGCAGCCAGAATCCTGACCAGGTCTAGCGCAAATGATCACATTACTCCTATACTGGAGTCCTTGCACTGGCTACCGGTCAAATTCCGTGTAGACTTTAAAATCCTCATGCTCACCTATAAGGCTTTACATGGCTTGGCACCTCAATACCTGTCTGAACTTTTATCGCCCTACTCCCCACCTCGCAACCTCCGCTCTTCAAATTCTGCCCTCCTTACTGTCCCCCAAGCCTGTCTACATTGTATGGGCGACAGGGCCTTCTCCTGCTATGCCCCCAAGCTCTGGAACTCTTTGCTCAAGGATATTAGAGAGTCACCTTCTCTAAACTCCTTCAAATCCAGACTCCAAAGGATATTAGAGAGTCACCTTCTCTAAACTCCTTCAAATCCAGACTCCAAACCTTTTTCTTCAGAAAAGCCTTTACTTAACTGGTTCCATTCTTCACCCCTCTGCTCTTCTTAATACCACCTTCCACGGTCTCCTCTATTGTTATTGTTGTATTGTTGTAATTATAATTGTGTCCTATCTTGTGAAATCTTCATATTTATTATTGTAGTCTTCTTATTTATTGTTATTGTCATCCTGTAAAGCGCTTTGAGAAGCCACCTTTAAAGGCGCTATATAAAATAAAGTTTATTATTATTATTATTATTATTATTATTATTATTATTATTATTATTATTTAGCAGCAGACAGATTAGGCAAAAAACAGGTACAGATGCAGCCATTCAAAACAAGCGGGTGATACAGCGTTATAATGTGGTGCGCTTGTCGTGGTATAACTCAAGTTACCTTATAATACCTTATTAATACCGTATATTCTCGCATACTATCGCATGGTACTGCAAGTAAAATAATAGTATCCGGAATTTCTGCAAGGTGGAGCTAATAAAGCTCAACCTCTCATGTTTGAGCTGTCGCCATCAAAGTCTTTACCGAAGATATTACTAATAGTATTAATAATGAATGACCTTGGACAAGCTGTAAACTCAAAGTATTGCCCTGGTCCACATTCTTTGTAACTTTCTTTCTAAACGAAAAAAGACTTTATTTTTTCATTAACAAAAAGTAACACCACAGCATTTTGTTGATCCAATCACGCATTTGTTTCCAATCATGCAAAGTACGGTAATTTTTTAGAATCACCGATTCACCATGCCTTTCACATGCTCATGAAAGATATTGATTTAGGAACATAAATATATTACTGTATGCAAACTGTACTATATACAGTATGTATATGTATATTTAATGTCTATATTGTGCACGCTTTAGTATTGAATATTTATATGGAATTTTACCACTGAAGGGAAATTTTAGTAGCATGAAAAGAATAGGAGCATAACGCGTGTGAAGGTCATAAACGATATTAATTTTGGAACATAAACATACAGTATTATGTAAACTGTATATGGCTGCTCTCTGTACTTTAAAGAAAAAAATACACACCAGTATTCCATTTCTCCCTATACATTTTAAACATCAAAGTCTTTAACTAACATTTGAAATAACATACAGATGCAGCCATTCAAAATGGGTGAAGTATTTCGCGGCATACCCCGGTGGGCGTGTCGCGGTTTCACACAGTATCACGCGGTGTCACGCAGTGTCATGTGGTTAATCGCGCGTCACTTGACGCTCTGCCGGAAACTATCCGGCGTCACCTTAACCTCTCATGTACAGCATTTGAGCCTTTAATTTTGAACTGTGTATTACAGCATGTTAATCATCAGTCATTAAAATGTTGGTATATTTTATGAAAGCAAGATTGCTCAGTTGGACAAAAGTACACAACCTACCTTTATCAGAAATATTTATGCATCAAAGCCTTTACCGAAGATATTACTAATAGTATTAATAATGGATGACTTTGGACAAGCTGTATACTCAAAGTATCATTTCTTTAGCACATTTGTACAAGCACTTGGAATCTGTCCAAGCCATACTTTGTCAGGCATTTTGTTTTACTTCAACGGGCATAAAAACTTCCTTGCTTTTAACAGGGCGTTTCATAATTTCTAACTATGAAAATGATTTAAAATGCGACACTTATCATCAACTAGAGCTCAAAATATCACAAGGATCCTCAAGAGCACAGCAAAGAGTGTATTAAAATACACTTGTATTTATCAACGCTTTCTTTTCCGTATACCAGATTTTATGGAACCACTTCAGAAGGGTGTCAGCCAGTCAGATTCCAGGAATCGGTACTTTAAAGGAAAAATACACACCGGTATTCCATTTCTCCCTAACGATTTTAAGCATCGAAGTATTTAACTAGCATGTGAAATAGCGTGTGAAAAAGTGGTAGTTTTAAGCTTTTCTGCCAATATAATATGGAATTGCGTACCTAAAGAATTTAATAACGATATGATTATATTCGTGTACTGCGACAGGGCTGTGTAGGGCTATTTCGCCTCCCTCTTCATGCGAGTTGTCTTGTAGCCTACTGGTCTACATGCCTGACTAACAACTCGCAGGTTGTGTGTTCAAATCCAGCTGGTGCTGGACTTTTCTTTTAACAAACATTTCTTCGAAAAAATAGAATAGCGATATAATGGACAATCAATTGACTTTTATATTTCAAAATATCGCAACATGATCGATATTTGCGATATTCTAAGTATCTTAATAAACTTTCAGCATAGCTTTCTACCCGTCAAGATTTATATTTCTTGGGATTTTGGGATCAAACGTGGAAGGATTAGATTGTAATCGTTTTTATTTGTCAAATACGTGATTGTATTTCTGAATGTTATGTGACACCTACAGTAGTTCACTGCTTTAAATACATCGAATTAAGAAAGTTATGTGTAGCACTTTAGATCTTTTTTCTGAACCAGGGAAAATCTGATCATGTTTCTCTTTAACAATAATAAAAAACTTTATTTTACATATCGCCTTTAAAAGTGGCATCTCAAAGCAATACAGTAGATCGAAAAACAGTTAAAAGGGACCAAAGTAAATACCAGACAATCGCAAACACGTTTTCAATAAAATTATTTTATTCATTCAGCAGAGACTGAGAGGGACATCCAGCAGAGAGAGACACACACACCGGTTTTCATTGACAAAATTGTTTTTTTTTTTTCAATTCCTCTTGTCTAACAGGAATGTTTTGTTTGTGGACAGACTGTTAGACTAGAGGAAAAGAGCGCCACTCATCATGTGACCGTGCAAGTAGCGTGATGGTCTAAGCTCCTAACATCTAAGCGAGAGTTCGGCTGTTCAAATCTAGCTGGCGCCATGAATTTTCTTTTAACACACATTTCTTTGAAAAAATAAAATAGCAATATTATGGACAATTAATTGAATTTTTTATGTTTCTAAATATCACAACACATGTTCGAATCTAAGTCATTTTTTTAATAACAACAAATAGTCACCATCTTTCCCTCTGACAACGGTTCCTGCTTCTGCCTCTGCTTCCTGCTTCTATCATGTGGGATCCCTTTTTCAGATTTAAAAGGTTATTAATAATATATTCGGTGTCTCATCTTCCCAGTTTAGCTGATCTTTTGCTGCCTACGCATGCTTACACAGCTCCCTGGGTAAACTATCATACTTGACTGAGAAAGCTTTAGAGAACTTAACATTTCTATTATCAACAAATTGTAAATACGACATTTACATTGGCGTTATTAATTTTTCACTTGAGTGTATGGAGGAGTGTCAGCTGTCAATGAGAGCAAACATTTTCTGTCAAACTTTAAATCATCAATTGATTTAAAGACGATCTGTCAGAGTGCAATGAAATATAATATTGTTGTTGTTGTTATTGTTGCTTTTATCCTGTAAAGCACTTTGAGAAGCCACCTTTAAAGGGGTTATATAAAGGCGCTGATTCTTATGGAATGTGTTTTCTTTCTTCTATTTTTCAGCATGGAATAAACCTATTACTTGATTCTTATGGAAGCCCAGTTCCGCCAAGGATTAAAAAAATACACACTCTCTTGTTTCAAGCTCCACGTCTCTTCCCGTTAAAAAGAGGAAAACTTTACACTTTAACTTTTCAGTTCACAGCGAAATTTCACCAGAGCTACTCACTAATAGTTTATGCTAACACCTAACTTTCTTAACACAGGGCGCCCCCAGGTTCCAGTTAGTGCATGATTACACATCAATGAAAAATCAGAGGTTTAAAAAGAGAGAATTAGCTCACTGATAGTTTTCTGTGGAGGCTGTGAACATTTTCACAAGTCGTGGTCTTCAAAGTACATTTGGTTTGAAGGTTTTCTGTGTTTTCGTTACTCTAGGAGGTTTCATGAAAAAGCTACAGGGGTGCCAATTGTAATTGTTTTTATTTTTAAATACATTTTGGCAAAGTCATCTATACAAAAAAGTTGCATTTGATACCACTCAACAGCCGGCTAGCTGTGCCAAAAAATAGATAAAAAACGGTTTATGGAATTCTCTGTAAGGTGTTGAAAGTGTGATAGGTGCTACCTGATAGAAGGGCATTACAGTGTTCTAATCTGCTGTATACAAAAGCATGTATTAGTTTCTCTGTGTCTTGAGTAGAAAGAAAATACCTTATTTTTGCAATATTTCTTAACTGTAGGAAGCAAGCCTTTGATACTGCGTTAACATGAGTTAAATAAGAGCCTTGTATCTAAGATGATGCCTGAGTTAAGTGCTAAAGCTTTGAGGCAAAGTTTTAAACCCTCAGTGTTGAGTCCTGAGGCTATAGCAGTCCTATCCATTCTGTTGCCTCCAAACAACAGAACCTCAGTTTTATCAGAGTTGAGTGACATACAATTTTCACACATTCAATGGTCCGAGTACTGATCCCTGTGGTACCCCAAATTTGACTGGTGACAGTGACAAAGCAGTGCAAATATTAGATGTTTGAACATATTGAAAATGGTTAGTTTAATAGGAGGTAAACCACTTAGGTTCCACATAGTCATACCTCAGACTCAAGCCTGTGTAACAAAATAAAATGTGTCGAAGGCAGCACTAAGATCTAGGAGCACAAGCACTGTTACATTCTCTGCGTCAGTAACAAACAGAATGTCATTTACAACTCTTGTTAATGCAGTTTCAGTGCTGTGGCCTGGGCAGAAAACGGATTGGAATTTCTCAAGTATATATTTTTTTATCCAGAAAAGACTGAAGTTGGGCCGCAATTATTCTCTCAAGAATTTAGACAAAAATGGAACATTTGAGATAGGTCTGTAGTTGTTGAAAACTTGTGGATCCAAATTTGGTTTCTTAAGCAGTGGTCTAACAACCGTTACCTTAAATTGGTCAGGTACAAAGCCTGATGCAGAACTTCGAGGAATCTTGAACTAGTTGGGTGGGAATGGGATCTAGCGGACAGGTGGTTGATTTTGTCTTCATGATTAATTTTTTTAGCTCATGTTCATTAACTCATTGAAACACTGGAAAGGTGCACACGTCATTTTTGTACTATAATTCTTTGCGGCCTGTTTGATTGTGTCTGAAAATGTCAATTTTATTGTTAAAGAAATCCATGAAAATGTCACGACTAAAGTTAGCTGGTGCTGGTGAATCAGCTTTATTTGTTAGATTAGGTACTGTCCTAAATAGGTAGCAGGGGTTATTTTTTATTCCTTTCTATAAGTACAGAGTAGTTGACTAAACGAACTCTATATAGGGCTTCCTTATATTGCTGCAGGCTATCAGTCCATGCTGACTGGAATACTTGCAAACCAGTAGACCTCCATTTGCGCTCTAGTTTGTGGCACTCCTGTTTAGGAGATCGTGTGTGATCATTAAACCATGGAGAGCATCTCGTGGTTTTGACTACCTTAGTCTTTAACAGGGCTATTTCATCAAGGGCCTGTCTGACCACTGTATTATAGTTGGGTGTGATTTTGTCAACATTAGTACTGGAGATGTGCCGTGTCGTAATAATCTTCTCTTTGGCAACTACAGAGGGTAGTCGAATCTCAAAAGCGATTAAAAAGTGGTCAGAAAAAGGGTTATCCATCGGATGGATTAATATATGATGAATATCAACTATATGAGTAATAATTAAGTCTAGTGTATGATTGTACACTTGTGTTGGTCCTGTTATATGCTGACTACAACCTACAGAGTCAAGGAGGGACAAGACATTTTTACTGAAAGCATGTAACTTACTGACATGTTTTCTTAGAAAACCAGATTCACAACGTGAAGCTGTGTCAGTCTTCTGTGTAAAAAAATCATTTTGAACACCATGGGTGCTATTTTTGATAAGCTGCTGAGTAAAGAATAGGAATTTTCCTGCTGTCAGCAGTATGGTGTATATAGTTGACCCTTACCTGAATGAAAAAAGGACATAAAGAAAGGGTTTCAGAAATCAAACAAAGCTTTATTCTTTTGTTTTGTGGTCTGGGTAATTGGAGGCTACGCTGTTATGCTTCCTATGGTGATATACGGGTTTTTCACACAGAGCCGTATTGAGCAGTATTTCTCGCGTTGTGAACGTGTGTACACAGCGGTCCTCCCGGGTTCCAGTTAGTGTGTAATTACACATCGATGAATAGAGAATTAGGTCACTGATAGTTTTATTGAGGCTGTGAACATTTTCACATGTCGTGGTCTTTAAAATGCATTTGGTTTGAAGGCTTTCTGTGTTTCCCTTCAAAAGATATGGACAGAAGAATATTCAAGCTTGGTCAAAAAATGGCTTAAAAACGACATAGTAAAGGCTGTGAAAACAGCCACATGTACTTTGTGCACACTGCAACTGTTTTCGTGGAGAAACCTCCTAGGAGAAATATAAAAAATGTCAATATAATGCCAATAATATTTGCTGTTTTAGTTTTTTAAAGCTGATGGCAACAGCTGGGTTTGAACACTCGACCTCACGGTTATATGTCAGTCACTTAATATAAACAAGATCTAGTACCCAATGCAGTTTTTTTAAACTTATTTTGAAATAATTGAATCCCAGGTGTGAGTTCATAAAGTCAGAATTATCTACTGCAAAACACTTGATCATCTACTGTAAAGCTTTCAGTGCATTTTTGTGTATATTGCAGCAGGGGCAGTGTATGTAGGGAAAGGTTTAGGCTGCAGTTGAATTGAGTATCTGTATTCTTCAAACTTGAAATATTGTTCTCTGACAACGGTTCCTGCTTCTGCCTCTGCTTCCTGCTTCTATCATGTGGGATCCCTTTTTCAGATTTAAAAGGTTATTAATAATATATTCGGTGTCTCATCTTCCCAGTTTAGCTGATCTTTTGCTGCCTACGCATGTTTACACAGCTTCCTATATGAATTCTCATTCTTGACTGAGAAAACTTTAGAGAACTTTACATTTTTATTTTCAATGAATTGTAAATATGACGTTTACATTGGTGTTTGTATAAAGTTTTCACTTAAGCGTATGGAGGAGTTTCAGCTGTCAAGGAGAGCTTCCCATTTACCCCCATGGACAGACTGATAAAGCAATTATGAAGTGTTAACTATCCAGCCATTGCAAGCCACTGCGGCAGCCACAAATAAATAAAAAATGTGAAGTAGAAGTTAGCAGCTTCAGATTTAAAAGGTGATTAATAATTACAAGTGTAAAAAGAGGAGTTATACAACGTCTCCTCTATAACTTTTCAGTTTACAGAGAAATTCCACCAGAGCCACACAACATTGTTCAATAATACTCTTCTTGTGTCTAATTTCTAGTTTAGCAGGATTTGTACGATAAGCACATTATTTAATGGGGATTACATTACCCTCGTCTATATCACTGTACAACACAGGTTTGAGTCACAGTTAATTACAATACCATCACTTAATTTATCCTGATACACAAATTCACGCCAGAGCCAACAACAAGCTATGAAGGTGACTTCTCAAAGCGCTTTACAGAATGACAACAATAAATAAAAAGAATACACAAGATAAAAGGGTTTTGAGTCTGGATTTGAAGGAATTCAGAGAAGGTGACTCTCTGATATCCTTGGGGAGAGAGTTCCAGAGCTTGGGGGCATAACAGGAGAAGGCGCTATCACTCATACAATGTAGATGGGCTTGGGGGACAGTAAGGAGAGCAGAATAAGAAGAGCAAAGGTTGCAAGGTGGGGAGTAGGGCGATAATAGTTCAGACAGGTACTGAGGTGCCAAGCCACGCAGAGCCTTATAGGTGAGCATGAGGCTTTTAAAGTCTACACGGAATTTGACCGGTAGCCAGTGCAAGGACTCCAGTATAGGAGTAATGTGATCATTTGCGCTAGACCTGGTCAGGATTCTGGCTGCTGAATTTTGGACATACTGCAGTTTGTTCAGAGTAGTTAATTCGAGAGAACACAAATGTGTTGATCAGATTTTCAGCCAGTTAGTGATAGTGTAGGGCGTAGTTGTCACGAAATCTATAGGTAGAATTGGAGGATCCCTATGCGTGACCGGAATCCCACAGAACGCAGAGTAGCAAAGAGACGATCTGAAAGACGAAATCCAAAGGCTGGGTCGATAAGGGAGGCAAAGGGACCGGCAACGAGAGATATCCAAAAACAATCCAAAAGTCAAAATCCAGAAGGCAAGGTCGATTAGATAGGCTAAGGGTCCGGCGATGAGAGATATCCAAAACAATCCAAAAGTCAAAATCCAGAAGGCGAGGTCAAGAGGTCAAGAAGCAGAAGATGCGGAATGGGAGATCAGTCAAAAGGCTTGGAAACGTGCACTGGAGAATACTACAAGAGGCTTCTCAATAGTGAGTGTGGGAAGGTGTGTGAGGGGAGTTTAAATACTGAAATGAAAGGGGAGTCATTGGATGATTGGTTAGGGAGTGAGAATTTGAGGAATGTGGTGCATGTGAGAATGTGATGGGTTCAAACAGGGATGAGATTGTGAAGCAGTGGTTCTGGGAATGAAACGTCATTTGCGAGGGAGAGTGTGGGGTGTGACAGGGATAGAATGGCATTTCCGAGGTAGAGTTTCCCCTTAAGGGATGGCTCCTGACGACCCCATAGAGCGAGTACGAAAGAAGTCATCGATTAGGCTGCGATCCAAAATATCTTTCTCGCAGACCCAGAAATGTTCCTCAGGACCATAGCCCTCGACTAGAAATTGCCAGTGGCCTCTGAGCCAGCGGGCATCCAAGATCTTATTGACCGTGTAGGAAGGTAGACCGTCAATGAGCCGTGGTGGGGGTGGAGGTGGCCGAGGCCGGGAGAGGGGGGGATCTGTGGTAGGGTTTCAGTAGAGAGAAATGGAAGGAGGGGTGCAACCTGAGAGTTGGAGGAAGAGCAAGACAATAGGTTACAGGGGTGAGCTGGGATAGTATGCAAAAAAGTCCAATATAATGGTGTCCCAACTTATGTGAAGGCTGTCTAAGGGGTAAGTTTCTAGTAGACAGCCAGACAAATTGTCCTCGTCGTAGTCTGGGCACAGGTTGTAGATGACGGTCAGCGGTGGTCTTCTGTTGCAAGGAGGTCTTCAGAAGGGCGGATCTGGCTTGTCTCCAAATTCTCCTGAGGAAAGTGAGGAGTGTCTGGAGGCAGGGAATATCCGAATCAGGGATAGAGTCTTGGAGAAGAGAGGGTTGGTATCCTAGAGAGCAAATAAAGGGGGGGACATCCCAGTGGTGGAGGAAGAGAGAGAGTTATGGGCGTATTCAGCCCAGGGGAGGAGAGAGACCCAGTCATCTTGAGAAGCAGAGACGTAAGATCGAAGGTAATTAAGAAGGTCCTGGTTGGTTCTTTCTGTGAGTCCATTGCATTCGGGATGATAGCCAGACGTGAGAGATGTGGAAGTCCCAAGAGATTTGCAAAAAGTTCTCCAGAATCTTGAAATGAATTGAGGTCCTCACTGAAGACATGAAGAATGAAGAGGTCGGCCATGTCTTGGGCAGATGGAAGGGCAGGAAGAGGAATGAAATGAGCCGACTTCGAGAATCTATCTACCACGACCATAATGGTAGTTTTGCCTTGACTCTCGGGAAGATCCGTCAGAAAGTCCACTGAGATGTGGGACCAAAGTCTTCTAGGGGTCGGGAGTGGATGGAGTAGACCGGGCTTCTTGAGACGGGAGGATTTGGATGGCACAGATGGGACAGGCCTGCACGTACCCAGCAACATCAGTCCTCATAGAAGGCCACCAGAAGTGTCTAGAGATGAATTCCAAGATACGTTTGACACCGGGATGACCTGCAAACAATGAATCATGACCCCAGTGAACAAAGAGTCTGTCTGGAGGACATTGGGGGGGAACGGTTTGGTTGTGAAGTGCATGTTCGATTTGATTCTCCATCTAATAGCAGCCACGATTCTCACAGGGGGTATAATAAGTTCAGGAGGGTCCAAAAAGCCAGGAGGATCATGGAGGCGAGATAGGCCGCCAGCCTTTACATTCTTGAATCCTGGTGTATAAGTAATGAAAAAATGGAACCTAGAAAATAAAAGTGACCAGCGAATCTGGCGTGGGTTCAAACGTTTGGCAGTATGTAGGTAAGAGAGATTTTTATGATCCGTAAGAATAGTAAAAGGGTGTAGGGCCCCCTCCAACCAGTGTCTCCATTCCTCCAGGACGAGTTTGATAGCCAGGTGTTCTCGGTCTCCAACATCATAATTGGTCTCGGCCTGGGACAACTTTTTGGAGAAAAAAGCTCAGGGGTGGAAGATACCCTTCTCTCCATGACGTTGAGATAATATGGCACCTATTCCATTGGCTGAGGCATCCACCTCGAGAACGAATGGAAGGTTGGGATCCGGGTGACAGAGGAGGGGGGCTGTAGTAAACAGTCTCTTGAGGTGAAGGAAAGCTTGATCTGCCTCAGGGTTCAATTTCCCTTGATCAGGACCTTTTCGGGTCAGGGCAGTAATGGGGGAGGCGACAGAGCTGAAATTCCTAATAAAACGGCGGTTAAAATTGGCAAATCCCAGGAACCCTTGAATTTGTTTTAAATTCTGGGGGGTAGGCCAGTTCTGTATGGATTCAGTCTTGGCAGGGTCAATTTCAATGCCCAGGGGTGAGAGGATGTAGCCAAGGAAGGATTCTGGGAACGTGGAATGTACACTTTTCCAATTTGGCGTAGAGTTTGTTCTGAATCAAACGGTGAAGAACCTCATGCACATGAGAGACATGCTCCTGGAGACTGCGGGAAAAAAATAGAATATCATCCAGGTATACCAGGGAATATTTGTGCAAGATATCCCTAAAGATGTCATTCAAATATCCCTGAAAGACAGCAGGAGCATTAACCAGTCCAAATGGCATTACTTGTGTAGCGGCAATGCTTGTTAATAAGACAGAATTAAGCGTTGGTATGCTCCTAAAAGAGGCCCCATCTCTCCCTCCATCTCTGTGGTGCAGCCACAGAGAAAGAATTCATGCAAGCTGATTTAAGATGTTTTCTTGTGATAAGAAACCAGCTCCCAAAGGGGGATGCACTTAGCTAAGCCTGGCTATCATGATCAATGGTCAGCCATTGGCGCCTATCTGTCTAGGGAGTGCGAGTTGGACATCTGGATTGCATTCCTAAGTGTCAGGACTAAGTGACTCATATCTCACCTTGACCAACCAATCAGGGACTGGCAGGGCGTGGTAATACCACGTGGGTCTACAATGCCCGCCAAACTCTCAACCAATCAGCACACATCTGGGTCTTGATCAAAAAGGGAGCGCAAGCTCAGTTCTGGGCTCTCCTTGGCCATTTTCGCGCATCCTCAGAGACAATCACGTGACAACTGCTGTTGTCTGCAAAAGGACTTGGACTTTGTTCAAAACGCGAGGCCGAGGAACCCGTACGTACTCAGAATTCTACCAACGTGAATGCTCCGCTTGATCAACGGCAGCCTACAGTTGGACCCTCGTCAAGAACCTGAATAGCTTATTCAGAAGCAGCGCTGGACCGGGAACGAACCAGTTTCTTCCCAGGCAAAAGAGTGACTTGTGAGGACTCGCGGTCACACTCTGTGCATAGAGACTTTCTACTAGCCAGCCGGACTGCTGGTAGATCCCCTCGGAGCAACGACTGCCCTGCGCGCCGCAGTCAGATTCCTCCGCCCGTCCTACTCCGAGCTGCACCTCGACTGGTTGGCCGGTAGCCAGAGGACGCCGTCACAACGCCCATTGGACAACCGCTGCAACAGAGGCTGCAACAGAGCCTGTCAGCTGGTTTGGTGTTCGTGCCGGGAAACTCCAAATCCAAACACAGTGGATAAGTAAACCCCATGTTCTACATTGCGTCTCGAGAATTCAATTGTACCTCAACACAAGTTGTTATCAATTTAATTCATGAGTATTGTATTTACTTCCGAGTTTAGAGTAACAGTGGGTAATAACACTGATTAGCGATTTGGTAACCGAATGATATATATTGACATATATTCTCTGTTGTGTATCTCTTTGTGTTTGCATCTCTTCGAGATTATATACCTTGTATATTGATAACCCTCACCGTAAGGTCTGCCGCTCGTATCCAGGCAGACTAGTATATGTTTGTTGCACAGTTATATTAATAAATGTATCCCGTGTATTGAACCCGTGTGTGCGCTGTGTTTTGTTCTGACGATTGATTTTCTAAAAGCCCCGACGAACAACCTCGTGATTACTGCTACAATTAATAATTGTCTCAGTAAACCCATCAAAACCACTACATTTAATGGCGTCCCTGGGTGGGCGGAGTTAAGAATGAAATGAGAATCAATCGCACAGAATAACTGATATTGCTGTGAGTTCAAGTTCAGCACAGCACCGCGGCTTCTATACGCGAATACCGGGTGTGCTGATAACTGCGCAAAGAAATCCCCCTGTTTTCTAGCGTTTAGTGTAACGTGTGCTGATTGGAAATCCATCTGCTCGGGTGTTTAAATTCCATACTGTATTTTAGTAAAAGGAAAAAAAAGTAATACTCTTAAAGTTTCTCTGACGTAATGACAATGGCTGCTAAAATGTCTGAAGTGGAGTCGCTTATAAGTACTATTTCTAGCGACGACAATCCTGGTTACTGGAGCGGTATCGAAAAGTTGAACTTTGATGATATTGAGAAGCTGCAAGTAGATTTAGTAGCTAAAGTAGCGAACCAGCTTAACACAGGAGGGTCCGTGAACGCAGTTCAGGTCCTATCGAGTTTCGCCTTAAATCTAGCTAAACAGCTGGAACTGTTTTTGTCCGAGCTGACAAAGTTTCAAAAGCTTCAGGGAAAGCTAGAAAGATATAAGGCGGAGCGAGTTGAGTTGCTGGATATAATCAGAGAAAAGAGAGTGAAAAATGAGGAAAGTGAAGACAGACTCAGGGAAGTTTTAGGTAAATTAGATGACCTGTCTGCTAGAGAAACTGCGGCTGAGGTAGCTAGGAGAGACCTGGAAGCGAGCTTGAAAGAAAAAGAAAAAGAAATTGAGAGTTTAAATGAACTCAGCCAGGAAAGGCAAAAGGAGTTAGATGCTTTTGTACTGGAAGCAAAACAGGCTAGATCCCACTTGCATGCCAGCCCACCTAGCAGCCCGGAGCGCTCACCCAGCGCGCCGGGAGGAGGTTTCTCCCGGCCAGGGTCTGTGGTCGGATCGGCATGGGGGAGATCGCCGAGTCCTGCGCGAGACGCAAGGGCGATGCAATTCAGGCAGAGACCCCCTGCTCCTGATCACGGCCGTCCCCCTGCCCGCGGAGAAACCGTAAAAATTAACCTCCACTCCCTGAGGCAGTTAGCCAAAGATGTAGAAAGGTTTGACTCGTCAGTGTCAGGGAATAATGTGGAAACCCACATCGATGAGCTGAGACATACTTTGCAGTTTATGCCCGGAGCGTCCGAACAGGAAAAGGCTTTGTTAGTAAGGAAAACTACTAGCCGAGCGGTACACGAGTGGATGTCCAGACAAGGACCGGAGGTCTGTAATAGCTTTGAGGAGCTGTGTCAGGCAATGATCGGAGAATTTTCGGCTTTTATCGATCCCATAGCTGCCGTGGCCGCTGCGCACCATATTAAGCACGAAAAAGCTGAAGCCCCTCGCGACTATTATGAGAGGCTTAGGCGCACTTATTTTGCAGGGCGGAATGAAGAGGGTTGCGAAGAGAACGTGAATTTCAAAGGTTTATTCATTGCTAATCTGCATCCCTCAGTCAGGAAAATGATTGTGATGCACACAGATGCAAAAGCGATGAAAATGGCTGACATTAGAAGGTTGGCTCAAAAAGCCTGGGGAGCTGAAGTCTCTGCTTCCTCAGAGCGAAAACCTGCTAAAACGGCCGTGTTCGCCACTAAAGCCAGCAGGGTTGACGACTCGCCTCAGCTCGAGGGAGCTGAGGTTCCTGAGCCCTATAAGCCCCGGCGCAAAATAGGCAGGCAAGACCGCACTAAGCGTCAGAGCCGCCGTGAGCGCTACGGGGAAGGCAAGGGCTCAGGCAGAGCCTATCATAAGACTGGACGAAGGGAGTCGACTGCAGCCCGCCTGGCCCGGCTTGAACAAGCCCTGCTTGAGAGACCAGGACAGGGTAAACCTTCCGCACCGAATGCCGGAAGCGTGAATGAGCTTATGGGGACCACGCCCCTTCTCACTGGAGGAGGCGGGGATCCACCCCAAACCCCTCCCTCAGTCTATCTGATTGGGTGGGAGGGTTCCTGCCTGAAAGAAGGCTGTGACTCTGAGTTGGGCGCTGACCCCGCCCCTGAAGTCAAAGGAAAGGCAGGCTTCCAACAATTCTTAGGGAATCTCAGCCAGAAAGGCAAAGCAAGGCGTATTTATATCAAGGTTTCTCTTGAAAACGTCTTAGATAGGGAAGCACTGATTGACACTGGGGCTGAAATTAGCTTGATGTCAGCCGATCTACTCAGCGAGCTCAAACGAGTAGCGAAAGGAAAAGGCATCAGACTTAAGGTAGAACCGTGTAAGATAGATATTTCCAGCTATACCCAGGATCATGCCAGGATCACACACCGAGTGTGGGTGGCACTTAGGTTCGGGCCAATGAATGTGGTGCATCCTGTTTACATCTCTAGGTTTAAAACAGAGCCACTACTCATTGGCCAAGACCTGCTTGACAGGCTGGAGCCTCTGGTGGACTGCCAGCGTGGAAAACTGTGGGCTCAGGTCAAAAACCCTAAGCCTGTCGTACAGCAAAAAGGGGGGTTCAGTGGTTATGCTGTGACCACACAGTGCCCACTGAACACTATAGCTGAGTTGGAGGTTCCACCTGGTTCCTCTGGACGAGAAATAAATGTCTCTTCTTGCTTTCCAAAACTACAGGGAAGTCCTGCCCAGGCCAGCACTCCCACGGTCTCCCAACTACAGGAGCAGTGCTCCGAGCAGCTGCTTGACCCGCCAGGTAAAGCACAGCCCCTTGAAGTTGTGGAACCCAGTCCTCCTACCGGCATAGTCCTGCAGGACGCTCCCGGATTGTTGTTAACAAATTGCAGAACATATACTCAGCGAGTGTATGTACGGCTGGACCCACATGATGTGTTTCGGAAGCACATCAGCATGAACAGTAGGGTGTCCTATCATGGTAGGCAGTGGGCTGGGGATACTGTATGGCATGCCCAGCTAGACACTATACACATGCTCCGCCAGCTGAGGAAGGCAACAGTCACCCAGGAGGAGATGACAGGCCTCAGCCGCCCCAAAAGGTTCTTGGGGGGTCTGATTGCTGCGGCCTCCGCCGTGGGTTCGCTATTTTCAGCGGGTCTGTTTGCTGCTAACACTGTCACCCTGACCACCCTGAGAAGGCAGGTGTCTGGGTTACGTAAGGAAATGCCAGAAATTTATGACAAGCTGTATCAACAGCAGCAGCGGCTGGAAAGCCTAGGGAAAACCTTACAGGGCACAATTTTAGCAGTAAACCTTCATGCAGCACTGTTAAATATCACCCTCCACACCGTGGGCAGGATTGTCGACGTGTTACAGTGGGACTATGCTTATGTGCAACAGGTCAGAATGCTGATGCAGGATCTGCTTAGGGAGCTTAGTGCCACAGTAACTAGCCTAGCCATGGGACAGATTCCAACCTACTTGGTTCCACTGTCCTTAGTAGAAGAAGTACTGAAGTCAACCACTTCCGAGATGGTGCAGCCATTGCAAGTACATCTTGCATACAGTCTAGGCAGTGCCATTCCCATACATGTCAACCCCGAAGCCAAGGAAATAGGTTTCCTGTTGAACCTTCCCATCGTGAGTAGCAAGGATATCTATAGACTCAAGTCTATATTGAACGTTGGCTTCTGGAGGGGGGACATGCATGTGACATGCCCAAACGTCTGCCTGCTGCAGAGCTATCCGATACTGATAGCGAACTGCCGGAAGTTTAAGGTCTAGGGCTAATGATGATGCCCGATGCCTCTTTTCTATGTACCTTATAACTGAGAGCAGGTATACGCAATGTTCTTTCCAACACTATTTCCTGTACAAATTCTCGAGAGGTAATGTGAATATTGGGTGGTAGAATCCACCGGGGTACAACAGACATCACTTAACTCTGTTTTTGTTTTGAAGGCAACAACGCCTCAGGACCTCGTGACCTTCAAAAAGGGGGGATATGTAGCGGCAATGCTTGTTAATAAGACAGAATTAAGCGTTGGTATGCTCCTAAAAGAGGCCCCATCTCACCCTCCATCTCTGTGGTGCAGCCACAGAGAAAGAATTCATGCAAGCTGATTTAAGATGTTTTCTTGTGATAAGAAACCAGCTCCCAAAGGGGGATGCACTTAGCTAAGCCTGGCTATCATGATCAATGGTCAGCCATTGGCGCCTATCTGTCTAGGGAGTGCGAGTTGGACATCTGGATTGCATTCCTAAGTGTCAGGACTAAGTGACTCATATCTCACCTTGACCAACCAATCAGGGACTGGCAGAGCGTGGTAATACCACGTGGGTCTACAATGCCCGCCAAACTCTCAACCAATCTGCACACATCTGGGTCTTGATCAAAAAGGGAGCGCAAGCTCAGTTCTGGGCTCTCCTTGGCCATTTTCGCGCATCCTCAGAGACAATCACGTGACAACTGCTGTTGTCTGCAAAAGGACTTGGACTTTGTTCAAAACGCGAGGCCGAGGAACCCGTACGTACTCAGAATTCTACCAACGTGAATGCTCCGCTTGATCAACGGCAGCCTACAGTTGGACCCTCGTCGACAACCTGAATAGCTTATTCAGAAGCAGCGCTGGACCGGGAACGAACCAGTTTCTTCCCAGGCAAAAGAGTGACTTGTGAGGACTCGCGGTCACACTCTGTGCATAGAGACTTTCTACTAGCCAGCCGGACTGCTGGTAGATCCCCTCGGAGCAACGACTGCCCTGCGCGCCGCAGTCAGATTCCTCCGCCCGTCCTACTCCGAGCTGCACCTCGACTGGTTGGCCGGTAGCCAGAGGACGCCGTCACAACGCCCATTGGACAACCGCTGCAACAGAGGCTGCAACAGAGCCTGTCAGCTGGTTTGGTGTTCGTGCCGGGAAACTCCAAATCCAAACACAGTGGATAAGTAAACCCCATGTTCTACATTGCGTCTCGAGAATTCAATTGTACCTCAACACAAGTTGTTATCAATTTAATTCATGAGTATTGTATTTACTTCCGAGTTTAGAGTAACAGTGGGTAATAACACTGATTAGCGATTTGGTAACCGAATGATATATATTGACATATATTCTCTGTTGTGTATCTCTTTGTGTTTGCATCTCTTCGAGATTATATACCTTGTATATTGATAACCCTCACCGTAAGGTCTGCCGCTCGTATCCAGGCAGACTAGTATATGTTTGTTGCACAGTTATATTAATAAATGTATCCCGTGTATTGAACCCGTGTGTGCGCTGTGTTTTGTTCTGACGATTGATTTTCTAAAAGCCCCGACGAACAACCTCGTGATTACTGCTACAATTAATAATTGTCTCAGTAAACCCATCAAAACCACTACACTTGGTATTCATAATGACCGTGGGTAGTAATGAATGCCGTCTTCCATTCGTCACCCTCCCGAATGTGGATCAAATTATAAGCACTATTTTTTTTTTTAGAAAATTAGCGGCGCCCCGGAGTGATTCCAAAGCTGATGAAAGAGGAAGGGGATAACTGTTCTTAAGAGTTATGTTGTTCAGACTGCGATAATCAATGCAGGGTCTGAGAGAGCAATCTTTCTTCTTAACAAAGAAGAAACCGGCGCAGACAGGTGAGGAAGAGGGGCAGATAAAACCAGGTTCCAAGGATTCCTAGATATAATCTTCCAAAGCCTGAGTTTCCTTGTGGGAGAGTGAATAGACATGGCCCTTAGGGGGAAGACCCCTGGAATTAGGTCTACAGGACAGTCAGATGGGCGATGAGGCGGGAGGGATAGAGCCTTCTGTTTACTGAAGGCTAGGTGTAGATCCGAGTACTGGGAAGGAATATTGGGGAGGTTATCTTGAGATATACAGGAGACGGAAACTTTCCATGGAGCTGACAACAATGCGAAAGGCAATGGGATCCCCAGGCTTTGAGTTCCCTTTGAGACCGGGAAATGTGTGGGTTGTGATTCTGTAACCAAGGGAAACCAAGAACCAATGGGTGAGAAGGGGATTGGATGAAAAAGAACTGAATGACTTCCTGGTGGGTGGCGCCAATGCGAAGAGTGAGGGGAGGGGTCTGCCACTTCACCAGACCAGGAGAGAGGGGGGAGCCATCAAGAGGGAGGAGCCGAATGGGCGGGGTGACTGGCAACCAGGGAATATTCCAGGACGAAGCGAGTCCAGAGTCTAGGAAGTTCTCTTCGGAGCCTGAATCAACAAAAGCAGAGAGAGAGGTCTGTCCAGTAGTCCATGACAGGGTGGCTGGGAGAAAGAGTCCGGACCCGGGAGAGGAAGAAGTGACACTGGCCATAACAGCGGGTGGATAGGAGCGAGGAGGGCGACTGGGGCAGGAGGCTCGGAGGTGATCAGGGGAACCGCAGTAAAGACATCGCCCCTCAAGAAGTCGGCAATCTCTCCTCAGAGGTCAGTCTATGGAAGGAAGGAAGTTGGGAGGGGTTCGATTGTCAGACCTTCGCTGTTGAAGCCTGAACTCTAGTTCAAAAACTCGAGAAATGAAGGATTCAAGTGATGGGAAGTCCAGGGACAGGTGCACCACGTGATCCTTGAGTTCATCAGATAATCCGAGGCAGAAGTAGTGAATCAGGGCATTGTGATCCCAAGCGAGTTGAGCAGCCAGAAAACGGAATTCTGAAGAGTAGTCCTGAAAAGAGCGAGATCCTTGAGTGAGGGAAGTGAGAAGTGCAACAATAAGGTGGCGAGAGTGCAACTGCCCAAAGGCAGATTGTAGAGCTGTCTGAAAAAGGTGGATGTTAAAGTCTCAGGAGCGTTTTGAGAAAGGAGATGTGCAGCCTACTCCAGAGCTCATCCAGAGAGCTAAGATACCATAAAAGCAATTTTTTCCTCTATCGGTGGGGAAGCAGTCTGGGCGGATGTGGAAAGCCATCATACATTGAGTCAGAAAGCCCTGACACCTGGAGGAGTCGCCATCAAATTTTTCCGGGAGGGGAGGGGGTAGAAGATTAATTAGCATTTGAAGCGGGGGTACAGGGGCAGGAGCCGCAGGTTGGGGGGGCGGTGGAAGTGCAATGTGGTCAGCTAGTTGCTGGACTGCCGTAGTTAGCAGGTCCAGGTTCCGGGAGTGTTCCTGGAGAATAGAAAGTTGACTCTGGTCTGCTGGATCCATTTTAATATGGCTCACTATTCTGTCACGAAACCTATAGGTAGAATTGGAGGATCCTTATGCGTGACCGGAATCCCACAGAACGCAGAGTAGCAAAGGGACGATCCAAAAGACGATATCCAAAGGCTGGGTCGATAAGGGAGGAAAAGGGTCCGGTAACGAGAGATATCCAAAAACAATCCAAAAGTCAAAATCCAGAAGGCAAGGTCGATTAGGGAGGCTAAGGGTCCGGCAATGAGAGATATCCAAAACAATCCAAAAGTCAAAACCCAGAAGGCAAGGTCAAGAGGTGGAAGCAGAAGATTTGTAACGGGAGATCAGTCAAAAGGCTTGGGAATGTGCACTGGAGAATACTACAAGAGGCTTCTCAATAGTGAGCGTGGGAAGGTGTGTGAGGGGAGTTTAAATACTGAAATGAAAGGGGAGTCATTGGATGATTGGTTAGGGAGTGAGAATTTTAGGAATCTGGTGCATGTGAGAATGTGATGGATTCAATCAGGGATGAGATTGTGAAGCAGTGGTTCTGGGAATGCAACGTCTTTTGCGAGAGAGAGTGTGGGGTGTGACAGGGATAGAACGGTGTTTCTGAGGTAGAGTGTGGGGTGTGAAAGTAGTCTAGTGATATTTCTGAGGTGAAAAAAATATGTTTTGACAGTATGCTGCACATGTGGGTCAAATGTCAGAATCGAATATAACCCCAACGTTTTTCAATTTAGACTGAAGCTCAAGTACAGAACCATCTATAGATAGGGTTATAGGACTGGCTTTCATATTGATGGGGGGTGCCAATAAGCATGACTTCAGTCTTGTCGCAGTTAAGATGAAGGAAGTTTTGAGTCATCCAATTTTTTATGTCAGAGTTGCAATTAGATAGAATAGAGACAGCCACATCAGTGTCAGGTTTGGTATGGATGTATATTTGAGTATTGTCAGCGTAGAAATGCTGAGGCCATGTGATCTTAAAAGCTGACCAAGTGGAAACATGCAAATGCTGAAGAGCAAGGGGCCCAGTATTGAGCCCCGAGGAACACCAGACTTAACAAGACCAATTTCAGACCTGTACCCATTAAGAGAGACAAAGTGACAGTGATCAGTGAGGTAAGATTTGAACCATTTGAGGGCAGTGTAAAAAATTCCAAACAGTCTCAAGATGAGAAAGTAGGATGTTATGGTCAACAGTGTCAAAAGCAGCACTGAGATCAAAAAGGATGAGTATAGAAAGAGAACCAGAATCAGAAGCTATTAGAAGATTGTTAGTGACTTTGACCAGGACAGTTTCTGTGCTGTGAAGTTGATGGAAGCCAGATTGGATGGGTTCGAAAAGGTTGTTTGTCATGAGGTGGTTATGTAACTGAAGTATGACAGCACGTTCTAGAATTTTTGCAAGAAAGGGCAAGTTGGAGATGGGGCAAAAATTGTTAAGATTGTTGAGAGCCATGTTAGGCTTTTTTGGCAAGGGTAGATAAAAGAGCCCTGTCAAGTAATTGTATTTTGTCCTCTAGAGGGTCAGAGGAAGAGAAACAAGATAAGGAGGACAGAACAGAATTTGCGAACCTTGGGTGATCAATTGTTCTCCAGTTGTGGAAATTTATAAAGCTTGAGGGGGAAGTGTTAGAAACATGTAATTCCAGATTGAAAAGAATAGCTAAGTGGTCAGAGAGGCCTATATCAAGGAAAAAGCAGTGGGAGACAGAAGAGTCATTTGCAATAATTAAATCTAAGGTGTGTCCTTTGTTATGTGTAGGGGTACAAACAAACTGAGTAAGATCAAAACATCCCAATAGAGAAAGGAACTCTTTAGCCAGACTGGATGACCTTGAATTGATGTGAATATTAAAGTCCCCTAGAATAAGGATCCTTTCAAACGTAAGGCATAAAAAGGAGAATAAATCAGCAAACTCACCTAAGAAGGCTTCACTGGGTTTGGGAAAAACTAAGGTTGCTGCTGGAAGAGGTGTTAGTGGGGCCATCAGGGGGCACTCACCCTGCGGCTCATGTGGGTCTTAATGCCCCAGTACAGTGACGGGGACACTATGCTGTAAACAGGCACCGTCCTTCGGATGAGATGTAAAAAACCGAAGTCCTGACTCTCTGTGGTCATTAAAAATCCCAGGGTATTTCTCGAAAAGAGTATGAGTGTACCCAGCGTCCTGGCCAAATTTCCCATTGGCTCTTACCAATCATGGCCTCCTAATAATCCCCCTCTATAAATTGGCTTCATTACTCTGCTCTCCTCCCCACTGATCGCTGATGTGTGGTGAGCAATCTGGCACACTATGGCTGCCGTCGCATCATCCAGGTGGATGCTGCACATTGGTGGTGGTGGAGGGGAGTCCCCATTACCTGTAAAGCGCTTTGAGTGGAGTGTCCAGAAAAGCGCTATTTAAGTGTAAGCAATTATTATTATAATTATTATTTAAAACAAGGCACTCAAAAGAAGAGGGAGGAGGTATAGCAATAGGACCTAGATTGTAAAAAAAGGTTGTAAATAACAATGATGCCCCCACCTCTGCCTGAAAGACGATGAAGGTCAAACAAACCATACACAGGAGGGACTAATTGGTTAAACAGGAGTCCATCGTTTTGTTTGTGCCAGGTTTCGGTTAAGAAGGTCCAGTTTATTTTGTTTGATAATGTCACATAAATGAAGAGCCTTGTTGTTTATGCAGCAAGTATTGAGTAGTGCTGATCTAGACAGTCTCGGAGATTCAGGGGGGAAGCGGAGTGCGTTCTGGGTGCGGTAGTAAGTGGAGATTTTTGAGGTTGGCACGGTACGGGATGGACCGAAAGGCAGGGATAGAGACTCCGCTGGCAGACGAATGAAAGAAACAGCGTCCTGTGCTATGATGGATGTAGCAACTCGGTCGTAAAATTCCAGTAAAACAGCAATAATCGAATGAGTCTTTTACCAAGAAATAGTTTTGTTTTAGTTGAAGAAGTTGCAGTTTAGTGTACATCAGAGACATGCTCAATGAATCCAAGACGGTGTAAAAAGATGGGAAGGAAATCCAAAGTAAGGCGGTAGCAAGTGGTGGAGGTCTTCAGTTAAGCAAATTCACAATGCAAGTGGAAGTCGCATTTGTGAATTTGTAATGTGGAGCAAATAACGTGAAGCGGATAAATATAGATAAATTAGAAATCAGTGTTGCAGAGAAGAAAAAGGATAAAAAATAAATAAGTCGATAAAAAATGAAAAACTGGTGAGAGGAGCGGCATCCAAACGCGCCAGCGTTCCCTCTCGACAGGAAATTGGGAAAAATCATAAAAAGTAATCAGGAAAAAGTGATAAAATAAAAGTTTTTAAAAAGAAACGGATGTCAAAATGTTTCCGAAATGTCAACCTTTGATATTTAAGCTGCTTAGTTACACAAGTCCATATTCATATATCTATCAAGTGATGTTAAATCACTACAACATTTGTTTCTTACTATGTATTCTTAGAAAAGGATAAAACGTTATAACTTTTTATGAAGTACAGAATATAAGTTTAATGATGTTAGAACAAGCACGTTAAAACCAGAACCCAATTACATTATGAAGTTAAAGACTTTGATGCATAAAATATTTATGAATAATTAAATTATTTATGGTGAATGTGGAAGGCTGTGTACTTTTGTCCAACTGAGCAATCTTGCTTTTATAAAATATACAGACTTTTTAAAGTTTAATGATTAACATGCTGTAATACACAGTTTAAAATGATTAAAAGTCTAAAGAGTATACAACTTAAATTCTTAATTGAAAAAAAGATTGTACCTCAGCAGTGACCAGGATTCGAAACTGGGCATTTTCATTTAGCTTTATCAGCTCCACAAGACTTTACAAGGTGCTTCTAGATACTATTATCATATTTCCATTTGCATTTGGTATAATGTGGTATGATGCGCCACACATTTTGCATTTTGATGCAGCGTACTTCAAGAATTTTGAATGGCTGGATCTGTATATCCAACTGATACATAAAATACTGCAGCTTCAGCAGAAAAAAAGTATGTACAGATGCAATCATTCAAAGTTCGCTGTACAAACCCGTACCGCACGCATCTACCCACAAACCACTGCGTCCTACCGCTGTTTGTGATTTAACTGGCCAAAATGACCGACAGTGGCACTCGTGGTGCATTGGTTGGTAGTGAAAAGATTTAATCTCTTAACTGTGCACATTTTAATCCGCTTAGTGTTGAATATTTATATGGAATTTTAGCACTAAAGGGAAATTTTAGTAGCTGAGCATAAAAAGAATAGGAGCATAACGCATCTGAAGGTCATAAACAATATTAAGTTAGGAACATAAACATATTATGTAAACTGTATATTGCTGGTATTGGTATTTAAAAAACACACACACACCAGTATTCCAGTTCTCCCTAAACATTTTAAGCATCAAAGTCTTACATATGGTTGTTTGGGAAACGATTTTACGTGCTCCTTCTGACCATGTTACTGTACGTTTATATACTGTACTTTTCTGCAAATACGCTCGATATCGGAGTAAACAAAACCATACTTTAAGAATTTGATTAACAAGGAATATAATATGGAATCGTGTATCTAAAGAAATTAATAACGATATAATTATATTCAGGTACTGTAACACAAACAGTAGTATATACACATATCTATTGATATGTGTATGGTTGTTTCACTGCTTGTCATGTGATTGTGTCAGTGCCTTGATTGATTAAGTGACTGAGTTATAAGCGTGACCTTGGGTGTTCAAATCCAGTTATCGCCATGAATTTTCTTTTAACAAATAAATATTTCTTTGAAAAACTAAAATAGCAATAGCAAAATAATAATATTATGGACACTCTATTGACTTTTTTATATTTCTAAATATCACAACATGTTCGAGTCTAAGTCATTTATTAATAACAACGAATAGTTTCAAACTGCTACTGATATCATTATCATCAATATGTGAAGAAAGTGAATCCTGTTTTTTTATGGTCTGTAGCTCAAATCCTGCTTAACTAAAAATTAGACACAAGAAGAGTATTATTGGACAATGTTGTGAGGCTAAAAAAATCAATATCGATATAAATTCAAAGATCTAAGTATATTTAACGCATACAGGAACCAGTACCGTGTGGATCCCTTTAGATCTCCCTTTAGATTTAAAAGGTTATTAATATCTTCAGTGTCGCATTAACATTGGAATGTTCTTCTAAATGTAAAAAGAGGCGATACTTATCGTGTCTCCTTCATAAATTTTCAGTTTACAGACAATACAAGATCATTTTTTATGAATAATGTCTTCCATATCGCATTAAAATTGGAACGCTTTCCACAGGTGTAAATCCACCTATTTTCTAATCGCTTTATCCATGACAGGTAACAGTTTCACAACTCACCCGTCCCCCTGCCTGTCTGACTTTCTTTTTAACCCTTCTGTGCCAGAATTGCAACGGGTAAGAAATGTTTCCAAGAAAGATCTGATGACGAGGAAGAAAAATCACCCGTTTTCTGTGCACAAAAAGTGGTTATTAACTATCGAAACCTATTTTTATTTCTTTTAAAATCCTGCAATGTCTAAGCAGGAACACATCATTATATCCTGACTTTGCTTTATTTTTTAAGAATTAAAAAAACAACCTAATTTTAAAGACATCTACTTGTGAAAGTTTTCGCAGCCTGTACATAAAACTATATACACAATACTGCTGACAGCAGGAACATTCCTATTCTGTACTCAGCAGCTTATTAAAAACAGCAGCCATGGTGTTCAAACCATTTTTTACACAGAAGAGTAACACAGCTTCGTGTTGTGAATCTGTTTTTCCGTGTTTACAAAGAAAGTGGAATACAGTAATACTACCTGCTATATAGATACATATATTTAGATATTTAGATCCTTAAATTAATATTTGCTGTGGCGTTATACAGATGCAGCCATTCAAACTGGTGGCACAGACACGTACCGGAGGTAATTGGCTATGGCCTCACGCATCGTGATGCGCGATGATGCAAAAAACCGCGGTACATGATTGCTTGACCGACAGTGGCACTCGTCTTTACTGTGCCCGTTTTAGTATTGGAAATGTATATGGAATTTTACCAGTGAAGGGAAATCTTAGTAGCTGAGCATAAAAAGAATAGGAGCATACTGTAACACGTGTGAAGGTCATAAACGATATTAATTTTGGAACATAAACATACAGTATATGGCTGGTCTCGGTACTTTAAAGAAAAAATACACACCAGTATTCCATTTCTCCCTAAATATTTTAAGCATCGAAGTCTTTAACTAAAGAGATACCGGAATCAACAAGCATACTTTTAGAATTTGATTAAAAGGAAATATAATATGGAATCGCGTATCTAAAGAAATTAATAACGATATAATTATATTCATGTACCGCAACACAACCCGGAATCCAGCCAGAGCCATGACTTTTTTTTAACAAACATTTCTTTGAAAAAATAAAAAGTTTCCCTGGGTCAGATTAAAAAAAACTTCACTTGCACCAAACAAATTTATATTTCTAAATATCACAACATGATCAAATTTAAGTCATTTTAATAACAATGAATAGTCACCTATGCATTACAATATAAACATTTATATTGATTTAAATGGCGTTTTGACTTAAATCACAAATGCGTGTTTAAATATATGTGTTTTTTGATTCACAATCAGACAAATGCAACATAAATTGATATCTTTGTCTTCTAAGTATCCTATTAAACTTTCAGCATAGCTTTCTCCCCATTTAGATTTATTTTTCTTGGGATCTTGGGATCAAACGTGGAAAGATTAGATTGTAATCGTTTTTATTTTTTAAATACATTTTAGAAAAGTGTAATCTATACTAAAAAGCTGTACACCACCTGCTATAAAGATACATATTGTAATACTTTCGGGTTCGGATAGGACGGACACAAGAACTCACACTTGCAGAGTTAAAGCAAGTTAAAGCCTTGATTTTATATATCACCTTTAAAAGTGGCATCTCAAAGCAATACAGTAGATGTAAAAACAGTTAGAAGGACCACGGATTGCAAAGTAAATACCCAACACTGATTGTACCCATCTGTCATGCTAATAAAGCACCTTGAATTGAATTGAATTATGAGAGGGGGGGAGGGCAAGCGAGAGAGCACAGCCAGGACAGGCAAATAACATACACTCCACAGACATTCACAACAGCGACATATCATAAAACGTTTGCAAATATTGTTAAATTATTACTTGTTTTTAAGTTAACAAAAAACACTTGAATTACTTATCCAGTCTCTTGAAATACAATTATTTTTCAAGCAATGCAACTAACGTCGGGCAACATGTTTTTTTTTAATCCAACATTGACAGCCACATCTTAAATCTTTTCAGTCAGCTCTTTTTTCTCTATTTGAGTTGTGGCGATTCAAACTTGGGATAACAAGTGGTCTCAAAGTCACCGAGCTCACAGAGCTTCAGCAACAGATGACAATTTCCTTAGTCCTTCCTTAGTCTTCCTGAAATTGTCAGATTATGAGTGAAAAAAAATCATTTTATTAAAAACATGTTTGCGTTTGTTTGGGAGCTATATTATGTATTTTTCATATGTAAGATATAATGATGTGTTCCTGCTTACACATCGCACAACTTTAAAAGCTAGAAAAACAGGTTTAGATTCACATTATCTGGCGAGCCTTGTTTTGTCAAAGGACAGCACACTCTCTCTCACTAGCCCTAAACAGACAATACACAGGAGGGAGGGCAAAGAGAGAGAGAGAGAGAGAGAGAGAGAGAGAGAGAGAGAGAGAGAGAGAATATGATATGAATATGAATATGATAATGTGAATTCCATCAAGTCAGGCACCTGTGAATTTGCAGTATTCCCAGAAAGAGCCGCATCCCATCCACTGTTCCTCCAGAAAGCTTATGCAGAAGTGAAGGAATTAAATATGGAATTAATCTGGAATTTAATATGGAATTAAACCGGTTTCACAGGTATTTTCAAAGTAGAAGGGGGCGAGATTTCCAGCAAAAGACACCCCCCCCTCCAAAACCCAGTAAGTACAGTACTTACTAGTTAAGTAGCTAGGTGTTAGCATAAATTATTAGTAATCAATAATATTAAATTTAGCACTGTAATAAATTGTGCTAATAATAAATTCTATTCTACTCTGAGAATGTAGGGGGAGGAAGAAATCCCATGGTCTTTTCACTTACTGCAATATTATGGACACTCAATTGACTTTAAAAAAAACAACAACTTTTTTTTGACAGCTGGTACAGCACCCCACCGCTCATTTACGTGTAGAATGTGTTCATTGTCTTCAAATGAAAGATAGGTTCCTTTTGCCTCAGTCGGGAGACATTAGAAGCTTGCCACGCCCGGACTGTTACAACAACGCATTAGCATGTCAAAGCAATTTCATTGAGGAGCCTAGCTTTCTTAACTACTAAGTACTGTACTTACTGGGTTTTGGAGGGGGGGAGGTGTCTTTCGCTGGAAATCTCGCCCCCTTCTACTTTGAAAATACCTGTGAAACTGGTTTAATTCGTCACAGCCAGCACTCCCGCAGAGAGGGGGGTTGTACTTGCAGTGCATCGGTATAGATAGGAAAGCCAGAGCCGACCACTGCGCCGCCCCCGTGTTTGGGGATGCTTATCATTCTCAGTGCATAACAAGGAAGATTAATAAACATAAACATAATCTCATGGTTAAATAGTCAAGTCTAGCCATGTGTGAGTCTAGTCTCACAGATCTTCAACAGCAGATGACAACTTGTGAGTTCGATTAAGAGTGAATAAAAGCATTTCATTAATAACACGTTTGCGTTTGTCTGGGTGCTGACAAAGTAAAAACAATTACTTTTTGACAATGAAGAACTGTGTGTGTCTCTCTCTCTGCTGGCGTTTGTAATCGTTTTTATTTCTAAATACATTTTAGCAATGTAATGTACCATAAAAGTATTGTGAGACATATTTGGGTTAACATGTTCAGTGTTCAGTGTGTGGTAATTTGTTTGGTGCGAGTGAAGTTTTATTTAATCTCTGACCCAGGGAAAAGTGTGGTGTGGACAGAATGCAGGCTCACGCTGTATCTGTTATTCTTTTTGTCTTCTTCTGGCTTGGTCGGATAGTTTTTATTTTTGTTTTATCAATAAAGTTTGATAATCGGCCAGTGAAAGCTCTGTTGTCCTTCACATGAATGCCTGAAACATTGTACCGAACCCAGGATTTTAAGTATTTTTTCTTTAAAATACCAATAATAGCAACATACAGTTTACATAATATGTTGATGTTCCAAAATTAATATCGTTTATGACCTTTATGACCTTCTTTATGCCCTTCGTTAATGTCTAAGCCGGAACACATCATTATATCTCATTTTGTATTTCGTTTGCCCAGCCTAACAGTATTGTTGTTATTGTTTTTATCCTGTAAAGCGCTTTGAGGAGCCACCTTTAAAGGCGCCATATACAATAAAGTTCATAATTATTACTATTGTTAATTTGCTGGACAGAGAGATGAACATTATTACGCAGAAGACAAAGATAGCGATTAACGTTGCATTGTGCATTGTGCTGCTGTAATACAGTTTTAAATAATTAAAAGTTTAAACACTATCAGCTTTATTTATGGGTTTTTAATAAAGGCGATTTCAACGCGATTTAAATCAATATAAATGTTTATATTGTAATGCATAGGTGACTATTCATTGTTATTAAAATGACTTAAATTCGATCATGTTGTGATATTTAGAAATATAAATTTGTTTGCTGTGAGTGAAGTTTTATTTAATCTCTGACCCAGGGAAACGTTTTATTTTTTCAAAGAAATGTTTGTTAAAAAAAAGTCATGGCTCCGGCTGGATTCTGGCTTGTGTTGTGGTACATGAATATAATTATATTGTTATTAATTTCTTTAGACATGCGTTTCCATATTATATTCACTTTTAATCAAATTCTAAAAGTATGCTTGTTGACTCCGGTATCATGTTCGTTAAAGACTTCGATGCTTAAAATGTTTAGGGAGAAATGGAATACTGGTGTGTATTTTTTCTTTAAAGTACAGAGACCAGCCATATACTGTATGTTTATGTTCCAAAATTAATATTGTTTATGACCTTCACACGTGTTACAGTATGCTCCTATTCTTTTTATGCTCAGCTACTAAGATTTCCCTTCACTGGTAAAATTCCATATAAATATTCAATACTTAAACAGGCACAGTAAAGACATTAAATATACATATACATACTGTATACAGTACAGTTTGCATACAGTAATATGTTTATGTTCCTAAATCAATCTCTTTTATGAGCATGTGAATGGCATGGTGAATCGGAGATTCTCAAAAATTACTGTCCTTTGCATGATTGGAAACAAATGTGTGATTGCGAAATGCTGTGGTGTTACTTTTAAAAAGACGGTCAATGAAAAAAAGAATGTGGACCAGGGCAATACTTTGAGTTTACAGCTTGTCCAAGGTCATTCATTATTAATACTATTAGTAATATCTTCGTTAAAGACTTTGATGGCGACAGCTCAAATATGAGAGGTTGAGATTTATTAGCTCCACCTTGCGGAAATTCCGGATACTATTTTACTTGAGGTACTATACAAGAATTTACGGTAACTCGCGGTAGGCTGTGTCATGCGCACCGCAAAATAATGTGGTATCGCCAGCTTGTTTTGAATGGCTGCATCTGTAGGAAACCCAATTTAAACAATAAATCGCTGGCATTATATCCTAGAAGGCACTGAGACCAGGACCATTAGGAGCACTCCCACAGTGAAAAAGAAAATGCCTGATAAACTAGGGATTGGACAGTTTTTCAGTGCTTGTACAATTGATGGAAATTGATGCTTTTTAATGTTTAATTATGTAATACACAGTTTAAATTTAAAATTCTAAAGAGTATACAACTTAAATTCTTAATTGAATAAAGATTATCCCTCCGCAGTGATTGGGATTCGTAACCTGGTGTTTTCTGGTGACAGCTCAAATGCTGTACATGAGAGGTTAAGCTTTATTAGCTCCACCTGCCGGTTTTACGAGGTGATTCCGGATACTATTTACATAATCTAATCTGCATAAAGGATATTGTGGTTTACAGCTACATGGCCACCGCGTACAAGATTCACAGAGACCCTCTCAACATATTCTTTCAGAAACAAAAAGACATCCTGTGTTTGTGAACAGAATATACAAATTTAATTTTGGTAATTTCGAAGACAAAGAAATATGAAGCAACTCTCAGCTTTTTCTTCCTCATTGTCCTCAACAAGCTAATTTTATATTGTCACTTCAGCACATGCTACAAGTTAAACTAAAAAGCTATAACTAGTTTAGCAGTAATGAAAAGAAAGAACAATGCAAGATTAACATAAAATTGAATCTTAACTGAAGAGAAATTGGTACATTAGCCTAAAATAGTGTTTGCTTTGTTCAATTGCATGGGGTTGAAAGAATTATTGTTATTGTTGTACTATTTAAGGCATTGTTGCACATGCAAACAAACAAACAATAGTCATCTTTAATTTGAAATAGCTAAAATACACACCTTTTTTGTTAATTTAGGTATGCATTCCTTTTCACAGGATTTATTTAAGGGACATATTAATATTTTTCCTTGCCTCTGTTGTTTCAAAAGACTCTTAAACATTCAGTTTTAGGTTAGATTATTATTGTTATCTTGTTTATGTTAAAACGTCGCTAACCTGAATTAGCATATTAGAATTATTATGTTCACTGTTATTTCAGTTCTTGACTTTTTTCCTCTCAACTTCTGTCTTGCTCTTTTTTTATATTTTTTTATGTTTTGTTGGGCCAGCTTTTCTTTCTACTCAACTTATAGGGAGTTGTAGTATTGAAAGGAAGTAGAATCACTTCATATTGCCTTGTGATATGGACCTCTAATCATCACTCCTGTCCTCCCTATCATTTGTCAATCATTTGTCAACTTCTCAAAATTTTCTTCTGTCCTTAATGCAGTACTAAGCCAGCAGCCACATCACCCTGCAACTCACAACTTGCAACCCACTGAAGCTAAGCAGGTGTGAGCCAGGTCAGTACTTGGATGAGAGACTTAATGGGAAAAACTAAGGTTGTTGCCGTAAGAGGTGTTCGTGGGGCCAGCAGGGGGCGCTCACCCTGCAGTCTGTGTGGGTCCTAATGCCCCAGTATAGTGACGGGGACACTATACTGTAAACAGGCGCCGTCCTTCGGATGAGATGTAAAACCGAGGTCCTGACTCTCTTTGGTCATTAAAAATCTCAGGGTGTTTCTCGAAAAGAGTAGGGGTGTAACCCCGGTGTCCTGGCCAAATTTCTCATTGGCCCTTACCAATCATGGCCTCCTAATAATCCTTCATTACTCTACTCTCCTCCCCACTGATAGCTGATGTGTGGTGAGCGTTCTGGTGCACTATGGCTGCTGTCGCATCATCCAGGTGGATGCTGCACATTGGTGGTGATGCTGCATTAAAACTATCTAGCAACTTGTTAATTTTTAAGTTTGTGGGTAGCTTTTATAACTATTTTGGCAGATGGTTATTCTTTTCATATTTATTCAGTAGTTTATTATCATTTATAGAAATAACATTGTAGTTTTAAACTTGCTGTATCCTTTAATTCCTTATCATATTGTGATATTCACTTATGGGCAGGCGAAACGACAGCTCCAGCCTGGAGTATCAGAGGGCAGTGATAGTCTTTTTACCTAATGATAACTACTGATGCAGTGGCAAATGTGGTCCCAGAGCCCTGTAGACCTTGCAGATTAAATAGATTTGGCTTGTGATAGAGGGAGCTCCTGTAGTCCAGTGATTGTATTAGAAGGAGAATGGCCACTTTGCACTTGACTTCCCTCGGATAGAAGAAAATATGACAATGAATGACATTCAGTCTGCATAGTCACAACAGGGCAGTCACAACACCTGAATGGAAACCTAGAGATGGTGATGCCTGAGGTCAGAAGGTTACTACTACAAGCATTAAAAATATGAAGAAGATAAAGTTAGAGGAAGAGGAGGAAAAGACGTGAACATGGGAAGGAGCTGACACCCAGAAACAAATGGAAATTAATTCTGAGCACTATGCTGAGCAGAGTGTACCAAACTAACCAGAGAGTTGAAAGAGAAGAATGAGACCCTCCCGTTTAACAAGCAACTAAGGAAGAACCTAGAGAATAAGTTGACTGACTGTCTACTGATTGTAGACAAATCAGTCAACTGCAGCTCAACTAGGCTGAGAACAAATATGCATTACAGGAGTGTTTAGACAAAGTGAGTGAAGAGCTGAAGAAATCCCAAAGCAGTATCAACAACCTCCAGGCCAAAGCATTGGCATCCACAAAAGAAATGCACAAAGAGAAATTCAATTTATCTCTCACTGCAAAGGAAGGTGCATAGCAGCAGCCTAGATTGTGGGAGACAGAGAAGAGGAACCTTTCCCTCAGATACTCCTAGAAAGCGAAGAAAGAAATTCATTGCAAGAATTCAAGCTTAAAGCACAAGCAGTTTTCGTTTAGACTGTCACAGAAACACTTAATGCATGAGGGAAGTTAGAGGTAGAATAATCTCAAAGCACAATACAGAGTAGGCAGTATAGAAGTATTCTTACTGAAAGTAAAACCAGGAAAACTTTTTCGGGCTGCACCTCTGCCCTGGAACCTGAACCACACTCACCCGTCTCCAACCTTCTATTGAGTGCCCAAATTTATTCTATGGGTAGAGTCTACTGTTCAGGACAACGTCTACTGTCTGGAACCCTAGGGCATTTTTGCAACTGTCCTCATTCGGTGCAGCTGAAGCAGCCTGCACTTCTCCCTTCGACTCATCAGTCTGCTCAGAGCCTCTCATTGTGTTTTCACCCTTTCTTTGCTTCCCATCTTTTCTTCACACTCTAGCCAAATCTTCACCCTGCATGGCAGCACCTTGCCTTAATCCTGGAATCCTGGACTCCACTCCTCTACCCCACCTTCTTTTTAAATTGTCCGACTTCACTCTGGGGGCAGCATCTATTGTCCAGGATCCCAGGCCTCTCTGTGTGCTGCCTTTATTCCCCAGTCAAAGCAATCCATATCCCTTTTTATGTCTTGTCCTGAAAACTGCCCTTTTTCTGGTTGCCCTCATCCCTGCCAATTTCCAGCTTCTCTTTGAATCAGCCTTCATTGTCCACTTCACAGCACTTCAGGGCTGTTTTCTTCTTTTCACACTCTCTTTGCTGTGCTGTCTCGATTCCTTTTACTTTCTTTTTCTTTTTCCTTCTTAACCACCTTTCAGCTGCATGGGGAGACTACCTCTTTTTTTCCTAGGGAGTTAGGCAGTAGATCTCTGCTCCAAAGTAATGAGTGTGACAGCCCATTAGCCTGAGCTTCCTGGGATTCCTTTGTTCTCAGGCTTTAACTGTTCATGGCTGTGCTGACCCACGGCTCTGAATGAAGACAGGGGACTAGAGGACACTGTAACCCATTCCCTTCATATGTCTCCCCCAGTTTGGTCCAAAGGCACCTGGGTATACAGTGCCGACTGGACCTGGGCACTTCTGTGATGAACCTTGGAGACCAAGCTGACAGTGCATGGTCTGACTGCCATGGTCTTGGAGGGGGGGGCATTAGGGGGTACACCTTCAGTCACTGACTCCTGGCCCACTGGCTGGACAACTGATTGGGGTTTCTGGCCTCGTTGAATTTGATGAGACTTCTCTTCATAATTCAAAGGAGAGAGTTCTCCTTTGCTGAGGTCTGGGGGATCCCTTGAGCAGAAACAATGTTAAAGTTTACCTTAGAATACCCATGTAAATTGTGGATTGATTGGCAAGGAGCAGTACAGATGCACACAATATAAGATCACATGAAGAGCACAGAGAGGAGGAAGAGACAGGGAGAAACAAGGAGGAAGAAAGAAGGAGAAACAAGGAGAAGAGAGAGGAGTCCGAAGGAGTGGGGACATGAAGCTTTAGCATGGCGAGAGCCCTTATTTCTTGATCATCCAAATCAAAACTGATTGGAGCTAGGTATCTGAACCTTGTTAGCGAGAGCATGCTTTTCTGTGTTTTTAGGGAACTTGGGTTCCCTGGGTAAGAGATACCCTATTTAGAAACGTCTTTCCTGCTTAGGGTGCAATTTATGGATAGAGATATAGGCTCCAATTTATTTTGTGGCATCCGGGGTTCAGAGAGAGATTTAACTGCAGGTCATTTTGTATTTAGTTAGAAAGCAGCTCATCTTATGTGGCCTCAGTAGGCATTATGAGTTTAATGCTAAGTAGCAGTCTGGAAATTTCTGGGTGACCAGAATGTTACTTCTCTGAAACACCTTGTTTGTAAATACTGTACATAAAGTAACTTGTGGTTGTATGTTGTGTGTGGTGTAGTTTGTGTTTTGTCATTGTAATAAATATTTGTTTTAATAATAGTGTGACTGGATTATTACTCCTCTCACCAAAGCTTTGCTAGAGAATAAAGAATTCACGTGCCTCTTATTATATCAGCTGATCAGGTATATTGCTAGAAATCATTTAAAAGTCGTAGGTTATTAATAATTATTTCACTTATTGACTAAACCGCTCGGTCAAATCCTGATTTTCACCAGTTTCATAACCTCCCATTTATAACAATATATTCTCAGTCTAGTCACACCCGAGAAAACACATAGTATACGTATCGATATCAATTTTAATTGTGTTAATTGTACGCAATTATACCTCCTGAGTTCTTTTCTTTCATTTATATTGTAGCGGCAATGCTTGTTAATAAGACAGAATTAAGTGTTGCGGTGCTTTCCCAAATGAGGCCCCATCTCTCTCTTCATCTCTGTGGTGCAGCCACAGAGAAGCTATTCATGCAGGCTGATTTAAAGATGTTTTCTTTTGATAAGGGACAGCTCCCAAATGGGGATGCACTTAGCTAAGCCTGGCTATCATGATCAATGGTCATCCATTGGTGCCTATCTGTCTAGGGAGTGCCAGATGGACATCTGGACTGCAATCCTAAGTGTCAGGAGTAAGTGACTCATATCTCACCTTGATCAACCAATCAGGGACTGGTAGGGCCGAGTAACCCACGTGGGACTCTGATGCTCATGAAACTTTTAGTCAATGAACGAGCTGAAGTTCCTCCAGGTAAAAACAGGCAACACAGAGGGTCTGAGAGAATTCTGTGGACTTTTCTGAAAGGGAGAATCTCAAAGGAGAATTCCAGGGCAGGACGGCCCAGGAGCAGAAGGCTCCCAAGGGCAGGACATTGTCGCAGAGCGCCTCCTGACCACCCTGAGAGCCCGGACAACCACGGAACGGCCAGTGTGTCCGAGTGCCAGAACTTTCCTTTGTTCTAAGAGTCGAGAGCGGAGGTTCCCAGAGAGTAACCAGAGGATCCACCCGAGGTTAGCATCAGCAGCAAGCCTCGTGAACAGGTCAGAACTGTGGACAGCTGAATCACTATTCAGAACTAGCGCTTCATCAGGAACGAACCGGTCCTCTTCCTGACCTGCTGGGACCCACGGTCATCTTTTCTCCTGTGCACAAACTCTTGCTAGTTTCAGCCAACACTAACTAGCTGGTCAGTGAGCATCTGCAGCGCACCGTCGCAAGCAGCACAGCACAGCCTGGCACGGAGCCAGAGAGCCCGCAGGAGATCTGAATCCCCAGAGATTGGATGAGTATTCAACTTCACTGCATTACTGCTCGAGAATTCAATTGTTATCCCAACCAGTTGATATCAATTTAATTCCTAAGAGTTATGTACTTGTTTTGAGTATCCAATGTAGAAGTTATAACCAAGTTAATTTACGAAACGATCTTAATGAATGATATACTGAACGTATGTCCTCTTGATATATGTAACTCTTCGTAACTGACTGAATATATATCTTTTGTAGTTCAGGTGGGTAGCTGTATCACGCTGATATCAGGGGTAGCTGTAAACGCTGTATCACCTGCAAGTACACAGCCACCACCACACTCATTCATGGCCCCTCAGGACGATTCCGGATCACCCAGACAGCCTCTTGTACCTCCAGCAACCTTATTTACTGTATCTCTTGCAGTAAATGCCCAGCCATCTACATTGGAGAAACAGGAAGGAGACTCGGAGACCGCTTCAGAGAACACGTCAGGGCTGTGAAGATTAAAGATCTCTCCAAGCCCATTGTTTCTCATTTCACCTCTGACGGCCACGACCACTCTAATCTCTCCGTCTGTGTTCTCAAAGACGGTTTTCCGAACTCATACATCAGAAAGACCACCGAAACTAAATTTATTCTGCAGCTAGGATCACACGTTCTCCCTTCCCTTAACGACAGACTACTGTTCTTTTACATTTTCTCCATTCATTGGAAGTTTCATTTCACACCTCTCTGCACCCATTCTGACTTCACACCTCTTGATTGGCCTCTCTTTCTGTCCCCTGCTCCCGCCTCTCAATCCTCCTCCCTCCCAACCTTTGTTCTCCCGCTACTTTGCCTTTGCCTACTGCCCTGTCTCTCTCACACCTGAAGAAGGCTCCACGGCCGAAACGTTGTGTTCTCTTTCCTCTTTTCTTTTTTTCAGCATGGAATAAACCTATTACTTGTTCCTTTGTATCTTTTGTATTCTGATAACCCCCACAATAAGATCTGTTAGGTTTACATGCATATTCTATGTATTAATAAATGTATCCTCGTGTATTAGTACCTGTGTGTGTGTGTGTTGTTTGAGTTATATCACCTGGTTGGATTCTAAAGCCATCAAAAGAATCAATTTTGTGATTTACTGCTACAATTAATAATTGTCCCAGTAAATGCCCAAACCCTACAGAACTGGTGCCTTCAGAGAGCACACTACAATATTATGTATGTTAAACTGGGTAAAAATAAAAAATGAGTGTTTTTTACTTATTTGTCCTTTTTGTATTGCACAGGTGATTTCATTACAGCATTTTGCGCATTTACTCCTCAGTCTGTGTATGCATGCATGAGGAGTGGTATGTTTAGCAATTAATTTAATTTTGAGTGAATGTGAATGCATGTAAATACTGTATATAGTTATATTTGCAATTTATAAATATTTAAGCTGATAACATTCTAAATCACATTAGATAGAATTACCATAAGTTGTATTTAAAAATAAACCTTAATATTGAAGAACATGGGATACGATGTTGTTTTTTTATTTATTTATTACTTAAAATTGTCATTTCTTTTCCTATTGATAGTGTTACCTACAGAGATGTGGGGGATCCCATGAACAAAAAAAAACAACTAAATTTACCTTGGTATACCTAAGTAAGTTGTGGGTTAATTATTGTCAATGAACAGTACAGGAACAAACCATATAGAAACAACAACAACACAACAAGATAAAACAACATGAAGAGAAGGAGAGGAGGACAAGAATAGAGAGAAGAGAGGAGTTGGAACTTGAAGCTTGCACCAGGCGCGAGCCCATATTTAATAATCTTCCAAACAAAACCTGACTGGAACTAAGTACTTGAAACTTGTTAGGGGGTGCATGCTATTCTGTGTTTTTAGGGAACTTAGGGTTGCCAGGGTAAAATATACTTCAGTTAGAGACATCTTTCCTGCTTAGGATACATTTTTAAGAATAGGCAAACAGGCTCTCATTTATTTTGTGGCATCACGGGTGCAGAGAGAGAGATTTAACTGCAAGTTGTATGGCATTTTCTAGAAAGACAGCTTATCTCTTATTTGGCCTCTGCAGGCATGATTTAAGAGTTTTATATTTAGAAGTTTTTCTGGATGATTAGAATGTTTGGCCTCTGAAATGCCTTGATTGTAAATACTGTATACATAATTAATAAACTTTATTTTATATAGAGCCTTTTAAGGTGGTTTCTCAAAGTGCTATACAGAATGACAACAACAATAAAAAAACACACAAGACATGAGAATAAACAATGAGAGGAGACAGTAGATGGGGGTACTAAATACATTATGAGCAGAGGGGTAAAGAACAGAACCAGTTAAGTAAAGGGTCATCTAAAGATGAAAGGCTTTGAGTCTAGATTTGAAGTAGTTTAGGGAAGATGACTCTCTGATTTCCTTAGAGATAGAGTTCCAGAGCTCTGGGGCATAAGAGGAGTGTAGACGGGCTTGGGGAACAGATAGGAGACCATAATTAAAAGAGCGAAGGCTTTGATGTGGGGAGTAAGACGATAGTGGCTCAGACAGGTTTGAGGTGCAAAGCCATGCAGAGCCTTATTTGGGAGCCTGATGATTTTGAAGTCGACACAGAACTTGACAGGAACCCAGTGCAAGGACTCCAGGATTGGAGTAATGTGATCCGCACTAAACCTCATCAGGATTCTGGCTGCCGAATTTTACGAATACTGGAGTTTATTCAATATGGATTTAGAAACGCCAACAAGTAGAGCATTACAGTAGTCAAATCGGGAGAAGACCAATGTGTTGATGAGCTTTTCAGCCACAGTTAGCGATAACATATGACATAGTCTAGCAGTATTAAAGGTGAAAGAAAGATGTTTTGAGAATATGTTGCACATGTGGGTCGAATGTCAAGCCTGAATCAAATATCACCCCCAAGTTGATCAATTTAGACTGAAGTTAGTGTATTTTGTATCTTCTCATCATTTCTAAATATTTGTTAATTAATATAAACGAATGTGCCTGGATTATTACTCTTTTCACTAAAGCTGTGCCAGAGAACAAGAATTCACATGCCTCTAATTATACCAGCCACTGCAATATATTCTAGAGAAATCACTTACAAACTGGGGGTTATGAATAACTATTTTACTTATTGAATTAACCTCTCAGTCGCTTCTTGAAATTCACCATTTTCATAACATTATCATTGTAATTAATAATGGCATTACACAGTTGTGTGGGTCTGCATATGCATTCGTGTGGAGAGCAGTTGCGGGTGGAGCCAAAACTCTTGTTTGTTCTTTAATTAACTGCATTGCATCCCTCCTATATTAAGAGCGCACCTGTGAAGAGAGCAACATTGATTTTTACACAGCACAACGTAGAGTTGTAGCTGTGCACAAAGTGAGACCAGCAGGGCCGGTTACATATAGATGACCAAAGGTGATGATAAAGGTGACCCACTCAGAAGGTGAAATGTATGGATTTACAGATAACAGCCATTTCGATTCTGCATTAGTGAAGTAATACTAAGGACATCTAAGGATTACAAGGCAAATGCCTTGAAGTTGGCCTTTTGACAACTATTTATACCATAGCTTTGTGTCCAAGGCAAATATTATAGTAAGGTAAAATTATTACTATAATATACCCAGTGGGCATTGATTCGTCGAATATACGTATATTCACGGCGAAAATACGGCTATACGTATATATACGTTGCCTCGACGTATAATCAACGTCGAATTGCAACCGTAAAATCGACGACATGAATAAACGCATATATAACGTCGAAAACACATCTAACACAGTGCCTGAGGCTTTTTACTGTATGTATCGTGTGTGCCGCAACTAGGAGTATACGGCACTCTGCACAGTGTACGAAGTAAATTATTTTCGCAGTAATTAATTTATTTTATTTACTATATTTATTATACACGTGTAAATTAATTACTGCGAAAATTATTATATACTCCTAGATGCTCTTGCAGAATCCAGCAGTGATGATCAAGATGACAGTTTTCACATAGATGACACCAAGGACGAGAATGTGGAACAGTCATCTGGTGATATGGGTGCTTGTGTCAGTGATGACATTACACACCAGGATTCAAATGACTATGGGTACACTGAAGAAGCTATTACTTCTGAAGAAGAAATCTTGAATGAGGTTGAAATTTCTGACTCTGATGAATCTGATGTAACTGACCCCAATCCTGAATCTACTGACCTTGTAGATGAGGCAAAGACTGACCCAGCAAGGCCAAATCTATCTACCAAACTTGTAGCTTGGTCTGCAAAGCATGGTTGTAAAAGACAGTGTTTCAATGATTTATTGGAGATATTGAGACGTCAGGGGCACAAGCTCTCCTACAAACACCTAATACAGTGCAAATCAGTGATAAATGCGGCAATCAGTACATTTACTTTGGATTAAAGAAAGGAATCCTGAAAAACATATCTTCTTCTAAAACATTCCAAGAAGGCATGCATTCTGTAGACCTGTGTATCAATGTTGATGGAGTTCCTCTCTTCAAATCTACATCTGTGCAATTTTGGCCTATTTTGTGCTCTTTTCACCAATTCCAGCCTTTCATTGTAGCATTATTTTGTGGAGGGTCCGAGCCTCCGAATCAGTTGATGATTATGTGAGTGACTTTTTAGAGGAGTTAAAGTTACTCACGAATAATGGCATTCACTTTGAAGATAGAGTATTTAATGTTACTGTGAAGGCTTTTATATGTGATGCCCCTGCACGCTCATATCTGAAATGCTGCAAAGGACACAATTCGTACTTTGGCTGTGAAAGATGCAAAATTAAAGGGAGCTGGGAGGGAAGAGTTGTTTTCACAGGGGATGAGGCATGTAATGATCGTACAGATGAACAATTCAAGAACTTTGAGTACAAGGAACACCAACAAAGACTTTCTCCCTTAGCTGCTGCTGGAATTGGGTGCATAAGCCAATTCTCCCTTGACTACATGCATCTAGCTTGTCTTGGTGTTAGCAAAAGAATTCTTATTTTCTTAAAGCAAGGACCACCTAAATGTCGACTGTCTGTCAGGCAGAGGAAAGAAATTTCTGATAATTTGGAAATTCTTAGCGGAAAGATGCCTGGAGAATTTGCTAGACAGCCAAGATCCCTCTCAGAGCTTGACAGATGGAAGGCTACAGAGTTCCGCCAGTTCCTTTTGTATACAGGCCCCATTGTGCTTCGTAATGTTGTATCAAAGGAACTATACACCCATTTTCTGATGCTAACAGTTGCTCTTTCCATTATGTTGGACTCGGACGAAAGAAAGAGAAATGCCTATCTCAACTATGCCCAAAAACTGCTTGATACCTTTGTTGGCAATGCTCAGCATTTGTATGGACCAACATTTGTTGTATATAATGTGCACAGTTTGAGACATCTACATCAGGATGTGGTACAATTTAATTGTTCCTTAAATTATGTATCTGCATTCCCATTTGAAAACTTTTTACAGTCCTTGAAGAAACTAGTGCGGAACAGTCATAACTCTATAGCTCAAGTAGTAAAGAGAATGAAGGAGAAGGAAAGAGTTCAGAGCAACTATGAAGCATCTGGTTCACGGATGTATATTTCGTCAAGACAAAAAGACTGTTGTTTCCTGTTGGATAATGAGGACTTTGCATTTGTGAAGGAGAAAAGAGCAGACAGAAGTCTTCTATGTGATGTTGTACGACACACTCAGACTTGTAACTTCTTCACTGAACCATGTGAGTCAAAACTGCTTAATATTGTATATGTTAATAGTCTGGAGGTGCATGCAAGGGAGAAATTCCTCTCTGTAAAAGAGTTGCACAGAAAAGTAGTGTGTCTCCCATATGGTGCTGGTTATGTCCTTTTCCCTCTTCTTCATGGCATAGAACATAATCCTGTTCCATGAAGAAGTTGCAACTTTGATTCACACAGGATGCTTCAGTCTGCTCTTTTCTCATGGTGAAGTTTAAATTTTAAAGTTTGTGAGGAATTGCATGTAGTGAATACCATCTAACTACAAATGTATAAATAAAGCAGAATGTTTATTATTGAATTATGTGTTTTTATTGAGTATAATCATTATAAGCGAACACAAGTTTAGTAATCAGCACCACAATCTGAATTAAGACTCAAAATTAAAATGTGTATGTCTGTTTCAGGTGATGTGGACACGCGCTGTTTGGATAGAGCAGGAAGTTGAGGGAGTCTTGCCCTCAAACTGGGTGGATGCCCGAAGAGAGTATGTGTGGTGGCCGAATGATCCAAAGCAGGCCACAAAACTATACAAAGAGAAGGCCAACCCTAATAAAGATACTTGGGTTACCTTCAAGCTCATTAAAGTTAAACATACATCAGGTATAGCTTTCTTTGAAAATAAGAGCAAATTCCTGTTAATTATTATAAATTCCGATTGAATATTTACAGTAACTGTCTATGTACATGTATTAGTGCAACAATACCCTTTTCATATTTGATCATATGTAATGTAAATATAATTATTTGTAGACAAGAAATCAGAGTGTGATCACTTTGATTTAACCACCTCTGTTACAGATGCTGAAGACGAGGATGAGACACCCAATCCAAAACGCGGTGTCAGAAGTAAGAAGCGGGTGTTCTCCGATTACGTTGATGGTATGTAAAAGTAACAATCTCAATATCAATAGCTATATTTTTAAACAGTTCTTAATATCAACTGATGCCTCATTTAGCTTGTACCTTGTTATTGATTTTTTTTACAACTCTTTAAAATAAGTCATTTTGAAAGGTGTTCTGTATGAAAATGTTAAAAATCTTATCAGATTTGTTGATAATGGAAATTGCTAAAAATTTTGGTTAGCTTATTCTATGTTAAACTAATTTTCTGTATTATATTGAAATATGATAATTTTCTATTATATTACAGACTTTGATTCTGATGCTGCTACTCCAAGTAAGTCAGTTTCTCTCCCTTCAAAGTTCACAAAATAAAGGAAATAAATTAATTGTAAAAAGTTACAGATCAAGTTGATTAAATAATTTAATTTGATATGAAATATTTTACTGCCATATTTTTTCTGTTTAGAAAAGAAGAAGCCACCGAAGCTGCCAGTGCCACCCCCCAAACTGAGATTCTCTCCTAGGAAGAGTGTCTCCCAGAGCTCACTCAGCTGTTCAAGTACGCTTAAAGGTAGGTTATTGGAATTAAAGTTAAAATGTTTTCTTAATGTACTTAGAAGATAACCATCATCAATCATATTTAAAGACAAGTTAACACCATTTTTTATGTTATTGAAGCCCAACCATCAAAGGTGAGAACCTCCCCAAGGAAAAAAACGGTGCCGAGTTCTGGCTTCAACATTCCTGAAGGTATTACTACATTTTTTGCCTACATCTAATTACTCTATGAAATTGAGATGAAGTTCAATGACAAACTAAATGACTAAATTGAAATATTAAGTTATGTGATAAAGTAAATGTTTTCCATAACTGAATTCTTTTCAGAGTCTCCCAGGCAGAAGACCATGTCCAGACCAGAAGAGAAGAGAGAGAGATATCCTCTTTCAGAAGGAAGTAAGTACAGTTAAAATGAACTACAGATGTGGGAATTTTTTATTTTTAAGATTATAAATTACATGTAGCACATTAGCAACACTACAGTAATGCTAATGTGACAATAGTGTAAGAAAATCCTAACCCAATTCCTTTTAAATGTTGACATAAAATGTAAATTATGTCAGAGTTTCAGAAGCGGGTATTGGGCCTCCTGATAGAGATGAGGGATGAATTGAGGCGTTTGGGTAGGTCCACGGAACCGGTGGACTCCCAATTCCACATCAGGAGGCTGACCACAATGGAAGAGTTCTGTGCATACGAGCAAGCACTTGACAGCATGGACAATCAAAACCTGCTGGTATGATATTATATTCTCACTGTGGTGTAGAAAATATTCACTACCAATATTCTAGGTTTCAGATGGGTCATAATTTTATAGCCTACATTTGATTAATATGATCCATCTCTGGCATAAGTTCATATTTTTAGTTTATAATGTATAATCTTGCTTATCCTTTAATGGCAAAATAAAGTGTTTTCATGTTCTAAAAAGTTACTACAATTTTTTTTACTTTGAAAAATGGTCACTTTGTATTTTTAGACTGAGATAATACTGCAAAAAAGTGCAGTTAATATGTGAAAATGTGTTTGTTCCATGAATGTGTAAATGGGTGTGTCTGATTAGTTGATTAATGAAGATCTAGTAGTAAAAATAGCTTCTAGTATTATTTCTAATATAATATTATTTCCAGATAAACCAACTTCAGAGAGTAGGTGGCAGTGATGTCAGAGAGAGTGTTTTCACAGTCTTGTCAAGGTATTGCTTATTGATTTTTTAAAATGTTTTTACATTACATTTTTACTTCGATCAAATTAACATATCCACAGAATTGAGCTTATAGATACCTGTGTTAACCACTGAATGTGCAAGGTGTAAAACTGCAAAATTGTCTTTTAAAATATAAGGATTACAGTACACTACATTTGATCCTAAATATTTGAGTAAATAAATGTTGAGTAGAAACTCACTTGAAAAAATGTCTAAACTCAGTTTAAAATTTGGTTTTCAGACTTATGACAAATGAACTGATGACAGAATTCAACTTCGCTGGTACAAACCGAAAAGATAAACAACAAAAGAGAGGCCTGGGAGACACAAATCTTTATAGAGTAATTAAAGGTACTCCTATTCTATGTTGTACTTTCAAACTTTGGGTACTCTTTAGTTAGGACAGACTTTATTGCTCAATTGCTGTGATGCAAGCCACATTTTATCCGTTTATTTCAGCTTTGAGCTTAGTAAACCTTAATGGTTCATTTTTGAGATTATACTCAAGAAGATATTAACCATCATTTATTTGAGTAGTAATATTATATAATTTTCTCCTAGCTGCGGTGCTGAAGTCCCACCCTACATCGAAAGAAAAAGATATAAAAGAGCACGCAATGCATTACTTGAAGACTGCATATGCAAGGCAGGGGGCCAGGAGATCTGGACACTGAAAATAATTTGGATAAATAAATAAAGTTGTACATTTTAAAATTTATATTTGAATCAAAATGTGGTTTTGAGTTATATAGTGTGTTAATATAATTAGTTTGTGTTTGTCATTACTATACTGTATATTGATGTTACCAGAATTTGTAGCTGAAGTTTAAGACTAGTTGTGTTTTTTTATGATTATTGCCCATATGTTGATTGTTGATTGATTGCATACAATGTATAATTTAATTTTTCAGGTGTGAATGTGTATTTTCAGAATACATTTCTATATATTTCTATTTCTATAAAACCTATCTTTGATGTATAATAGACCTCTACCCATATACGTATAATAGACCTCTACAGTTATCCGTATAATAGACCTCTAACCATATACGTATAATAGACCTCTAAAGTTATCCGTATAATAGACCTCTAACCATATACGTATAATAGACCTCTAAAGTTATCCGTATAATAGACCTCTAACCATATACGTATAATAGTCCTCTAAAGTTATCCGTATAATAGACCTCTAAAGTTATCCGGAACTCCAACCATATATGTATAATAGTCCTCTAAATTTATCCGTATAATAGAACTCCAACCATTTATGTATAATGAACGTCTAAACATAGACGTATAATTGACGTATAACTTTAGACGTATATTAGAATTTCATTCTAGACGAATTGCAGACCACATTTAGACGTCTAAGGTATGCGTTTAATAGACGTATATTATACGTCTTTTGCCCACTGGGTAGTAATATTATAATAAGTATTATAGTAATTATAGTACTCACACCTGAAGAAGGCTCCACGTCCAAAACATCGTTTTCTTTTTTCTCTTTTCAGCATGGAATAAACCTATTACTTGTTCCTTTGCAGCTTATGTTTGCTGACGCAGCTACACACCTAAAATATTATAGTATAGGAGTTTAACATTTGTAAGTCTATTGCTGCTTTTATGATGTTAAAAAAGAATAATTAATCCATGAAAAAATACAATTTTTGTGATTCAGTGTGCTTGAGCTACCCTGATATATGAGTTTGTTTGGTATTGGAATCAGCAACTGACAGAGTAAATAGAACATCTAACAAATATTAAAAAAATATTATTAACCTTATAAAATAATTTCAAGAATGGTTTAGTATTAAAACATAAAATAATTAAGCATCATCCATTTCCCAAATAACTGACCTTGTGCAACATCTCTTTACTATTATGTGAAGGTGGTGTCTGACAGCTCAGAATTATAAGTAATGGGCTCTGTGTGAGTTCCAACTGTAAAAACACAATAAAATAAAAACAAAATATAATCTGCGGCCAAGATCTAGAAACAAGCCAGAGTCCAGAACCAGGAAGGTAATCCAGAAGGAGAACAAAAGGACAAAAGGGCAAGTCCAAAACCAGTTACATAATGCAATGAAAATACAACTGGAAATGAAACAATAACTAGGAAAAATCCAATAACAAAAGGGAGCAAAACAAAAGGATAAAAAACAAGGAGAAACAAGAGGAGTCAGGGCAAGGAGGAAAAATGCTAAAACAGGGAAAGCTTAAAAAAGTCAGAATCTGGAGTTCAATGCAGAGGTAAACAGTACTGAGCACAGCATGTCACAGCACAGCACAGTCAGAGAATATGATTTAAACAGGCCAGAGTAGATGAGACATGGATTGGCTACAGATATCTGCCTGGTCTTTGCCTCTGCTGCACAGCTGGAGTAGCAACTAGAGCTTGGGGTGCCTGTTCAACTGAACTGAATTAAGATATCTGCTTGGTCTGTGCCTCTGTTGTGCATCTAGAGTAGCGACTAAAAATGAGGATGCACTCTGGTGATGGAACTATAACACCATGGGTCAGTAGAATCCTGGATTTAATTTAGTCAAGACTGTTCTGCCAATGGACCTCTTTTGGTATTGCATCAAGTAGAAAAGCCTTCCTCTAAAGTATCTTAAGGTGACATTGAGTCAACTTTCAGAAGCACCAGGGACCACCCTTCCATTTGGCCACATCCATGTGGCTTTTGTCTCTTTTCCCATTTAAATCTCAGAGATTAAAGAAATTATACTGTATAATGATTTGCATAATAGAGTCCAGAATTTTCTGAAAAAATGGTCAAATGGTCAATTACTTATATAAAACTTGCATAATGTACCAGAACATTTTAATACAAGAAAAAAACAGAACTTTTTATATATGCTTATGTTATATGAGACAAAAAATATGTTTTGTATTTTTTTCTGTTATGGAGAGAAGAACTCTATTTTTGAAACACTACAGTTCTATTACTTTTAATTTGAAATTTTTGGAACTTTCTTATGGCTGGACATAATTATTATAAGTGATGGTTTCATGATTTAGGATTTCTTCACGGAATTCATTAAGTTAAAGGAGGGAAAAGGGTTATATTTATACGTTGTGTATTGCCTCTTCTTATATTTGAAAAAACATTCCAATTTAAATGCAAATATATTATAACAAATTTGAGCTTTTGGTCTTTGGTGCACTTACTGCTCCTCTCCTGGTTCATCCTTCACCACATGGGCTTGAATTTGGGTCTCCTGCGTTGCTCAACAGAGGTTTTGCCATCTGAGCTACAGAAGACCCAACATCCCTGTTATGCACAGGGGAGTAGAGGGCTGTACTGTCACTGTGCCAGCAGCCATATCACCCTGCAACTCACAACTGGCAACCCACTGAAGCTAAGCAGGTGAGCCTGTGAGCCTGGTCAGTACCTGGATGGGGGACCTCCTGGGAAAAACTAAGGTTGCTGCTGGAAGAGGTGTTAGTGGGGCCAGCAGGGGGCACTCACCCTGCGGCTCATGTGGATCCTAATGCCCCAGTGTAGTGATGGGGACACTATACTGTAAACAGGCGCAGTCCTTCGGATGAGACGTAAAACCGAGGTCCTGACTCTCTGTGGTCACCAAAAATTCTTGAAAAGAGTAGGGGTGTACCCCGGCGTCCTGGCCAAATTTCCCATCGGCCTTTATCAATCATGGCCTCCTAATAATCCATATCTATGAATTGGCTTAATTACTCTGCTCTCCTCCCCACTGATAGCTGGTGTGTGGTGAGCATTCTGGTGCACTATGGCTGCCGTCGCATCATCCAGGTGGATGCTGCACATTGGTGGTGGTGGATGGGAGTCCCCATTATCTGTAAAGCGCTTTGAGTGGAGTGTCCAGAAGAATAATTATAATAATTGCTTACACTTATATAGCGCTTTTCTGGACATTCCACAGAGCCAAAAGGTACCTTTTGAGAAGTCGTGTACTGCATGCAAAGTAGCAGATGTTGACAAACAGCTAATTCTACTTGAAGAATTTAAAATCTGTCTGTAGCTTTATTTAATTGAGCAGAAAGTCACCTTGCTCTTGCAAGTGGCTCTGTTAAGCAGAGTTTGTGTTAACACTCCACACTCTTTTGAATGAGTTTTATTTTTTTAATTTTTTCTGTCCAGGGGATTGGACAGAGTGATGAACAGTGAAAAAAATTACCAAAATTAAATATACCAAGAAAATATTTTTATATCTTGTCCAGAGGGAACAGAAGGAATCTCCACATGGGCTACTGTGTTCGGTAGGCACTGTGTGAGCACAGTATGCCTCTTGACCCCCCTTACCTTCTGTATAAAAGGCTTAGGGGCCTTGACCTGAGCCCATAATTTCCATTGCTGGCAATCCACCGAAGGTTCCACTCTAAGTCGCATGCCCATTTCTATGACTTCAGGGGTGGAGTCAGCACTCGCGTGGAAGTGGCTGACCTCATCCAGGCAGGAACCCTTCCATCCAGTCAGAATGACTGAGGGAGGGTCCTCCTCCAGTGGAGAGGGTCCTGGCCCGCTTTCCTGAGGTGGAGAGCTCTAGCTCTTTCACATTTCAGGCAGCATTTGGGAATGTTTGTCCTTGTCCAAATAAAGCCTGTTCAAGCCTGGACAGGCGGGCGCCTATTGAATCCTTTCACTTAGCCTTTTTACTAGCTTTCTCTAACCCTTTCCTTCCCCCGTTGTCCTCATGGTGTTTAGGACGCCTGGTGCGGTCCTGTCTTCCTGCTTTGTGCCGGGAATTAGCTGGCTCAGGAGCTTCAGCTCCTTTGAGCGGGAGGGAATTAGCCCTGCTGGCTCTGACGGCGAACCCAGTTGCTTTAACAGCTTTTCGCTCGGAGCAACTTTGGATCTCATACTCCTAGGCTTTCATCGCTAATCTCCTAATATCGGTCATTTTTATGGTCTGTGCATCTGCATGCATTATGATAATTTTTCTGACTGACAGGAGGAGATATGTAATGAACAAGCCTTTGAAAACTCCGTTCTCTTCGCAACCCTCATAATTTCGCCCTGCAAAAAAAGTTAATCTAAGTCTCTCATAATATTCACGAGGGGACTCAGCTCTCTCATGCTTAACGTGATGGGAGGCGGCCATGGCAGCAGTTGGGTCAATAAACGCACCGTACAGGGCTTGGCACAGCTCCTCAAAGTCATTACAGACCTCGTTGTCTGCCTAGCCTACGGTCTTCCATTAGTTTTTCGCACCAGCAACACTTTCTCCTGTTCTGTGGCGTCTGGCATAAACTGCAGTGTGTAACTGAGTTCATTAATGTAACTCTCAAAATTATTCCCTGACACTGCGAGATAAAATGTCCTTCGCTAGCTGTCTCAGTGAATGGAGGTTTATTTTTTTAGCTTTTCCACTGATGGAGAGATGGTGGAGATCGTGGTCGGGGGGCCTTCGCCTTAATTGACTTGGCTCTCTACCCCACAATGACTCTGTTACATATCCCGGCTGAGAGAACTCTCTCTCAGGCGGGGCCCTTAGCTCCCAGGTAACCGAGCGTGCCGGACAACTTGGCGGTGAGGAACGCCTTGGCGGTGAGCATCCAGCTCCTATCTAAGTGAGTCTTTATCCTCATGGACATGCAACAAGTTCTTGTGCACTTTACGGTTAGATTCATATAAACTCTCCAATTCCCTTTTTTTCATGCAGGCAAGGCTCTAGCTCTCTCTGAGCCTTCTCAGCGACAGCTTTCTCAACAGACAAGTCCTCCAGTTTCGCAGAAACCTTTTTGAGTTGGTTTTCACATTGTTCAGTTTCTTTCTTTCTCTCACTGATTATGTCTAACAACTCAACTCTCTCAGTCCTATATCTCTTATGTTTACCCTGAAACTTCTGGAACTTTGATAGCTCGGACAAGGTCAATTCAAGCTGTTTAGCGAGGTTTAAAGCGAAGTTAGATACGACCTGCATTGCGTTCACAGAACCTCCTGCACTAAGCTGGTTCATTACCTTGGCTATCAGGTCTACCTGAAGTTTTTCAACTTCATTAAAATTAAATTCCTCAATAATGTGCCAGTTGTCAGGATTGTCGTTACTAGAGAGAGTGCTTATTAACTACTCTAATTCAGACTTTTTAACAACCATCGTTATTACTCAGGAAAACTTAAGAGTATTACTTTTAAGTACGAAATCACAGTTCTACCACAGAGCATCACAATATCAAATATTCAATCAACCCGATAGATCGCAAAAGGCCACCAAAATCAAGCACTGTAGATTGAAGAGCAAGAGGAACTTTTTTTTCGGCCTTCAGCACACTGCATTGTCGTGCACAGAAGACGCAGCGTTTTTTTTTACTGAATTATTCCGCCTGATCGACTCATTTCAATCTCAACCATCCTCACACGGGGCATCAATAAATGTAGGGGTTTTGTGCATTTACTGGGACAATTATTATTTGTAGCAATAAGTCACAAAACGATTCTTTGATGGCTATTAGAAAACCGATCTTGCGGAATAACTCAGCAATGCACACACATGAATACCAATACACAAGAATACATTTATTAATATATCAAATGTTCATATAAACATAACAGATCTTGTAGTGATAGTTAGCAGAATACAAAAGGTATATATTCAATAATGAAGATTTATGAATTAAGAGAAACATACATTAAGTATACCATTCACTTAGACTGTTTCCTTAATGATGGTTCCTGATTGGCTGATTGAGGTGGAGGATGAGTAACTATGCTCTCTGACATTAGGGCTGTAAACAACCTGGGAAGAGACTCTCCCTTGGAATCTCCTAGACCGTAAGGCGCCAGAGATGACCATTTATTAGGGTGGCTGGTGAATCTCAGCCTTTAAAGTTGTTCGTTATCAGGAAATTCTATCAGCTAGAAAAACACCTTAAATCTGAACCAAATGGAATAGGCATCTCTGTGTCCAGCACCACTGAGATGAGGGAGAGAGTTATTAATTGCGAAAGAAATTAATAACGGTATAATTATATTCATATACTGTAGCTCAAATCCTGCTAAACTGAAAATTAGACACAAGAAGGGTATTATTGGACAATGTAAAAAAAAAACGCACTAGGGAGTAAAAAAAAAATATCGCTATGGTATTCCGATTCAGTGCAGTTAAAAAAATATCTCTGATGCTGTTCCTAAATTAATATTGTTTATGACCATCAGACGCTTTATGCTCCTTTTCTTTTTTCCAATGGATTGAACAGGGAGAGGCATTTCATGATGTACTTTTCACTGATGAAACAACAGTGGCTCTGGAACAGTTTTCAACCATGTCATTTTATAAAAAGGGGAAATGTGAACAAGCAAAACCCAAAATATCCACCGAAGGTTAGCCTATTCTACTCTGAAAAGAGTAGAGGGGGTGGAAAATGCCCGCGGTCATTTAATTAGTATTAGAATTTGCACTGATTCCCTTGCGAAGATATCGACATAAGAATATTCGTGCATGGTCAAAAAAATGGCATAAAAACAACATTCTGTGAAGGCTGTGAAAACATTCACAATATACTTTATAAACAGGAAGTGTTCTCACAACTCTAGGAGGTTTCGTGAAAATGCTACAACCATGCTAAAATCATTTTTGAACTTCAAGCTAACTTTACCCCGGTACCTGTCCCCACACACCCTGCCTCCACTGCGATTAGAATATACACAAAGCACTGAAATTTTAAGAGTAGATGATCAGGTGTTTCACAGACGTAGGCATAGTATTGTAACGCAACGGGGGCTCAGGCGGGCGCCCTTGCCGCATCTGGTCGGCCCAAAGTATAGGTGGCTCGAACCCGGGACTTCCGCGTCTCTCTGCAGCGACCTAGCCCCGTGAGCTAAAGAGAGATCTCTCCACAGCCCAGTAGCTGTGGTCCTGCTATCACAGGGAAGGGCGGTGACGTCACCCGCTCTGGTACGCCGGCTCTTACACACACTGCTTGTCGGCCGTAAGCGTTACACTCTCCCCCGCTTAAATCGCCGTCCCCGGCGAAGGGCTATCCCGCCCCGCTTCTGACACCAATGTAACGCAACGGGGGCTCAGGCGGGCGCCCTTCAGTGGCGAGGTACGGTGGCAGCTGGTGGTGCCTCGGTCGCTCCGCGGGGCGGTGCTCCGAGCGGTGCACGGCCAGCCGGGTGTGGGGCACTTCGGCGGTAAGAAAACCCTGCAGCATCTCCGAGGCCATTTTTATTGGGGTCTTTGCCACCGGGACGTGGAGCGGTACTGCCGAACGTGTGCGGTGTGCGTGGCGCAGAAGGGTCCCCCCGAGCGCTCTCGGGCCCCCCTCCAACAACACCAGGTGGGGGCTCCTATGGAGCGGGTGGGAGTGGACGTTTTGGGCCCGTTTCCGCGCACCGAGGCCGGGAACCGCTACGTCTTGGTGGCCATGGATTACTTTACGAAGTGGCCGGAGGCCTACGCCCTCCCGGACCAGAATGCCCCCACGGTGGCCGATGCACTGCTGGAGGGGATGTTTGCCAGGCTGGGGGTGCTGGAGGAGTTACACAGTGACCAGGGGCGTAACTTCGAGTCCCAGGTCTTCGCCAGAGTGTGCCAGCGCCTGGGGATTACTAAGACGCGGACCACCCCGCTGCATCCCCAGAGCGACGGGTTGGTAGAGCGGTTTAATCGGACGCTCGCCACCCAGCTGGCCACCCTGGTGTCCCGGCACCAACGGGACTGGGACAGCCACCTCCCCCTTGCGCTCTGGGCGTATCGGACCGCGGTCCAGGAATCCACCGGGTGCACCCCGGCCTCGCTCATGCTGGGCCGGAAAATGCGAACACCGGTGGACCTGGTCTTCGGCCCGCCGCTCGGAGACGGGTCGGCACCGCCGGCTGGACCGGACTACGAGTGGGACCTGCGGCAGCGGATGCAGCGGGTGCACAGCTTTGCACGGACCCACCTGACACAGGCGGGGGTCCGGCAGAAGCGGTACTACGACCTGCGCTGCAGGGGGCCTGCCTTCCAGCCCGGGGACTCGGTTTGGGTGTACAACCCGCGGCGCCGCAAAGGCCTTAGCCCTAAGCTGGCGCCGTCGTGGGAGGGGCCCGCTGAGGTACTCGGGGTTGTGGGCGAGGTCTGCTACCGTGTCCGGTTGCGAACACGGGGGAGAGTGGTGGTCCTGCACCGAGACTGCCTGGCCCCCTACCGGGCCCGGGAGGAGGAGCTGTGTGGGGAGGCTCCAGAGGAGCAGCCGGGGCCGGAGCCGGCCGATAGTGGGGCGTCCGTGGATCGCCAGCCGTCACCGCGGCGCAGCGGCCGCTCACGCAGGGTTCCGCAGCAGTTGGCCGAATACGAGTACAGCCTGAGGGGGGTGTTCGACGTCGGCGAGACGCCAGACGCTTCAGGTGGGGGCAGTGTAACGCCCTCGCCTGGTGGTGAGGAGGAAGCGCCCCTAGGCGCTCGTAGTACCGCTGGGCATGCTGGGAGTGGTAGCCGGGAAGATTCTGAGGGTCAGCACGATGACCAGCGGCTGACCCTACCTGTGTAAATAATGTCCTAGTAATTCTAGTGCCCTGTGTAGTCCTGTAAAAGTAGAGTGTGTTGTTAGGTAATTACCACCCTAAACGTGTGTACGTGTTCGTCAGTCTCCTCATGTGTGTGTAGATCCTGTGTTTGGTTTTGGTGTGGTTGTTAAATAAAGTCAGTGCTTGGTTAATCGCGTCTCCACTGTTCTGTAGTTCTGAAAAAGAACCTGCAATCGCTACAGTATGTAATTCAGGCTTTTTGAACTTACACCTGGGATTCGATTAATTAGGTTTATTAATTATTAGAGTTATTATTGCTGCTGTCTGAGTCTCTTTGTCTACATTGTTTGTAAACAAACAGGTTTCACAGGTATTTTCAACCCCCAGTAAATTTCAAAAGTCAGAAAGTCAAAAATTTCAAGATTTCGAAACACGAGGGTGGCGTAGCGGCCGGCTCTGGCTTTCCCATCTATGCCGATGCAGTGCAAGTCCCCGTTATCCCCATTTTGATTTAAATCACAAATGCGTGTTTAATTAAATGTCTTTATTGATTCACAATCTGACAAATGCAATGTAAATTGTTATCTTTGTCTTCTAAGTATCTTAAACCTGTTTTTATAGCTTTTAAAGTCATGCAATGTCTAAGCAGGAACACATCATTATATCTTATATATGAAAAATATATAATATATCTTATATATGAAAAAGTGTGTGCGTGTGTCTCTCTGTACTGAGCTGTACTGAAAAATAAAGCACCGTTTTTCATTCAACGAGTGCCTGAGTCACTGTGTCCGTCCTATATAATAATGCCACAATATTATAAATGCCACATATAAACGCTGGGCAATCGAATTTTTTAATTAAAAAATAAATAAAAAATGAGATGTAATGATGTGTTCTTGCTTAACTTAGAAATTGCATGACTTTAAAAGTGATAAAAACAGGTTTCGATAGTTAATAACCACTTTTTGTGCATAAAAAATGGGTGATTTTCTTCCTCAAAATCAGATTAGAAATCTGTGTACGCTGTAAGGGTCTTACTTCTTAATTAAACATACATGTTTCGAATTGAAAAAATCTATCAGATCAGTAGGTCTTTTTTTCCACAATCAGAGGGAAAAAATGAATGGCTTCAGAATGGTAAATGGCTGCCACCATTCTAAAACCGTGCCATAATCTCTGGTATACGCACACCCCAGCATTTTGACTTTTTACTGTGAAATAAAGAAATTTTAAAGACTACTTCTTAGCATAGATAAGAAAGCATAGATGAAAAAGCTTGGATTCTCATGTGTCTGATACACGTATCTTTTCTGCTGTCTTGGTTGCGCTCTTGAGGATCCTTGTGATATTTTGAGCACTCGCTGAATGATAAGTGTTGCATAGTTTAAATCATTTTCATTCTTAGAAATTATGAAATGCTCGGTTAAAAACAAGGGAGATTATGTCTGTTATAGTGGATATAAAAATGAGAGTTCGCTGCGGCGTTATTGGAAACCCAATTTTAACAACAAATCGCTGGCGTTATATCCTAAAAGACACAGACCAGCGCCAGTGGGAGCATGCCCGGAGCGTAAAAGAAAATGCCTGACCAACTAGGGATTGGAGAGTTTTTCAGTGCTTGTACAATTGATGGAAATGTTCAAATAAATGTGCTAAAGAAATAAACAAAAAAAAGTCATTTATTCCTTTATTATATTGGCTAGCTAATGTCCTCTCTTTGCTAGTTACTTGTGGCTGTGTTTCTGCGTTGTGTAGCAACGAGGGACTATATTCTCAGGCAGAGGAACGTAAACAGCTTAATTTTCGTGTTAAATAATTTTTTTAAATAATAAATTCATTCGATACAGCAATCGCATATTTGGGGACTGTTTTATAAAACTTTGATGCTTAAAATGTTTATGAAGAAATGGAAGACTGGTGCGTATTTTTTCTTTAAACTACCAAGACCAGCCATATACAGTACAGTTTACATACAGTAATATGTTTATGTTCCTAAATTAATATAGTTTATGAACTTCAGATGCGTTATGCTCCTCTTCTTTTTATGCTCAGCTACTAAAATTTCCCTTTAGTTGTAAAATTCCATATAAATATTCAATACTAAGCGGATTAAAATGTGCACAGTAAAAACATTAAACAATTTAATCTTTTCACTACCGACCAATGCATGAGTGCTTCTGTCGGTCATTTTGGCCAGTAATCACGTACCGCAGTATGACATGGTATGACGTAGTGAGTTGCCTGCAGTTCGGGTTTGTACCGCGCACTTTGAATGGCTGCATCTGTAACTCAAAAAAACATTACAATTCAAATATAAGTTTCAAAATTTACAACTTCTATATTTCCAAATAAATATTATTACAATGTGAAGTTAAGACGATTTTTACTGTTCACCATTTGCAAAGCCCTGTCTAATTTTCCTAACAGTTAGAACCAGCAAAATATCATTTTCTTTGTCCAATCTTCCGAGCCCCCTACCTTGCATACACATTCTTCAAACGATGCATTGTGTGCTCCTTTATTTCTTTTTCTGGTGCTGTTGGGTGGGACTTCAGCACCACAGACAGGAGAACATTTCATAATATTAATACTCAAATAAATTATGCTTAATCTCTTCTTGAATATAATCTCAAAAAAAGAACCATTAAGGTTTACTAAACTCAAAGCTTAATCAATGTATTAAATTTAGCTTGCGTCATAGTAATTGAGCAATAGCCTGTCTTAATTAAAGAGTACCCAAAGTTTGAAAGTACAACATAGAATAAGAGTACCTTTAATTGCTCTATAAAGATTTGTGTCTCCCAGGCCCCTCTTTTGTCACTGATCTTTCCAGTTTGTGCCAGCGAAGTTGAATTCCATCATCAGTTAATTTGTCATGTCGGAAAAACAAATTCTCACTGAGCTTAGACATTTTTCAAGTAAGTTTCCACTCAACGTTTATTTACCCAAATATTCAGGATCAAATGTACTACTGTAATTCTTATTTTTAAAAAAAACAATTTTGCTGTTTTACACCTTGCAAATTCAGTGGTTTACACATAGGTATATATAAGCTAAAGTCTGTGGATATTTTAACTTGATCAAAGTAAAAATGTAAGGTAAAAACATTTAAAAAATCAATAAGCAATACCTTGACAACACTGTGGACACACTCTCTCTGACATCACTGTCACCTACTCTCCAAAGTTGGTTTATCTGGAAAAAATATTATATTAGAAATAATATTAGAAGCTAATCAGACATACAGATGCAGCCATTCAAAACAAGTGAGGTATACTGCAGTACGACGCAGTGGGCGTGTCGCAATATACCGCAATTACTAAATGCAAATTAGTTTCGAATTAGATTATGTTAATAGAATCACCTTGTAAAACCGACAGGTAGAGCTGTCACCAGAAAACACCCGGTTGCGAATCCTGATCACTGCTGAAGGACAATCTTTATTCGATAAAGAATTTAAGTTGTATACTCTTTAGACTTTTAAATTTAAAATGTGCATTACAGCATGTTAATCATTATACATTAAAAAGTTGGTATATTTTATGAAAGCAAGATTTCTCAGTTGGACAAAAGTGCACAACCTACCACCTTTATCATAAATATTTTAATTATGCAGAAATATTTTATGCATCAAAGTCTTTACTGAAGATATTACTAGCAGTATCAATAATGGTTGACCTTTGACAACTTGTAAACCCAAGATATTACCGTGGTCCACATTCTTTGTAACCGTCTTTGTAAACGGAAAGACTTTATTTGTAGTATTGTAGTAACACCACAGCATTTAGTTGATCTGATCACACATTCATTTCCAATCATACAAAGTAAGTCTTGAGAATCTTCTATTTACCATGCCTTTCACATATTCATAAAAGATATTAATTTAGGAACATAAACATATAACTGTATGTAAACTGTACATGGCTGGTCTTCGTAATTTAAAGAAAAAAATACACACCAGTCTTTCATTTCTCCCTAAACATTTTAAGCATCAATGTTTTATAAAACTGTCCCCAAATATGTGATTGCTGTATAGAATTAATTTTAATTTTTAAAATTTATTTAACAAGAAAATTAAGTTGTTTACATTCCTCCGCCTGAGAATAAAGTCCCTCGTTGCTACGCAACGCAGAAACACAGTCATAAGTAACTAGCAAAGAGAGGACATTAGCTAGCCAAGATTATAAAGGAATAAATGAGTTTTTTTGTTTATTTCTTTAGCACATTTATTGGAACATTTCCATCAATTGTACAAGCACTAAAAAACTGTCCAACACCTAGTCCGTCAGGCATTTTCTTTTACTATAACAGACATAAAAACTCTCTTGCTTTTAACCGAGCATTTCATAATTTCTAACAATGAAAATGATTTAAACTATGCGACAGTTATCATTCAATGAGAGCTCAAAATATTACAAGGATCCTCAAGAGCGCAACAAAGACTGCAGAAAAAGATATCAGATACATGAGAATCCAAGCTTTTTTATCTAAGCTAAGAAGTAGTCTTTAAAATTTCTTATCACACAGTGAAGTCAAAATTCCGGGGTGTGCGTATATTAGAGAATATAGGACTTCTTCAAATGTGTGGTCAGCCAATCAGATTTCAGGACCGGAATTATCCGTTTTATAATAGGGAATATAGTATGGAATTAATAATGATATTAATTTAAGGATCTAAATATCTAAAAATATGTATCTATATAGCAGGTAGTATTACTGTATTCCACTTTCTTTGTAAACATGGAAAAACAGATTAACAATGCAAAGCTGTGTCACTCTTCTGTGTAAAAAAAAAACAGTTTGAACACCCTGTTTTTAATAAGCTGCTGAGTAAAGAATTGGAACGTTCCTGCTGTCAGTCTTTAACAAAGATATCACTAATAGTATTAATAATGAATGACCTTGGACAAGCTGTAAACTCAAAGTATTACCCTGGTCAACATGCTTTGTAACCGTCTTTGTAAACGAAAATACATTATTTTTTCATTGACAAAAAGTAACACCACGACATTTAGTTGATCCGATCATACAAAGTATGATCGAGGTCTCCTCGAATACCGGATCTGCCTGCTCAGCCAGAGCCAGGTCCTGCTCCAAGAGGACTGGCACGGCCAGCATCATGTGACGCTGCACCTCAGTCAGCGCCAGGGCCCAGAGGAACGCCTGGAGCTCTATCTTCCAGTGGGCCTCCTCCGGGAGAGTAGGGTAACCCTGGCATGCTACGTAGGCCACATCTGCGGTGACTGGACCCAGTGGCTCTCCCGCCAGGCAGCAGCGTTAGGTCAGCCAGCCTTGCCCGCAGCAGTCCCGGCGCCTCCCTTTTTCTGCCAAAACGCCTCCTGTGGGCTGCCGCCAACGCCGCGTAGTTGTACCGCTGGTCCCCGGGTACATCCAGCAATGCCTGGCAGGCCTTCCCCTCCAGGACGGCGGTGAGGTGGCCCACCATCTCCACCAGAGACCAGCCATTTGCCCAGGCCGCCATCTGGAACTGGGCCTCAAACATTTGCCATGGGATCTCCCCATTATAACGGTTCGGTCTCACCGGTGCAGGCTGGAGCAGGGGTGACGGGCTGGACCCCGCTGGTCTGGCGTCTCTTTCCTGCCACACGGCCTGATGCGACTCGGGAAAGGTTCTCCCTTCCGCCTGAGTAGGTCACCGTGGGGCAGCCCTGATAAAGGCTGTGGCCACTGGCGGTGCTGAGGGGTCATCTCGGCCTCTGGTGGCTGCTGCTCGCCCCTAAAAGGCGCTTTAGGGGGTCACTCGGCTGCTGGGGGAACCGGCGCTTCTCTGAGTCCGACATCATCGGCTGTTCACTGTCCATCCTCCCGCTTCTGACACCAATGTAATGAATTTGGGTTCGTTGAGACTCAAACTTGTGGAGTTAAAAACTGCACTTTATTTCTTCTCCGTCACCACCTGCCAGCAGCACTCCCGCGCCCAGACGAGAGAGAGACACAAGACAAGCCCGCCAAGAGCGCAGGCCCGAGAGAGAGAGAGACACCAAGGGGTGCAGAACCAGGGAACTATTTACATGGAAAACGGGCGATCTCCCCAGACAGTACGCCTGTTTCACTTTTACTTGGATACCTCTTGGGGGATATCCTCTATATCCTCTTGGGGGGAATTTCGTCTTGGGGGATATTCTAACAACAAGTGATTATAAGACGATCTGTCAAAGAGCAATGAAATACAATATGCTGGACAGTAAGCTTCTCAAAAAGCTTTACAGGATAACAACAATAACAACAATTTTACAAGTCCTGGGAGGAAGAATATCATCAATTTTAATAATAATAATAAACTTTATTTTATATAGCGCCTTTAAAGGTGGCTTTTTTTTAAAAAAAAACTTTTTTTAAATGCATTTGCATTTGCACACAGAGCAGTGTTTACTTGAACATGGAGATGCCATACTGAATAATTCCTGCACACAACCATTGCAGCGGAATTTGCATCGTTTGGCAGGGCTATGATTCATACAAGTGGTGGTGGATTTGGAGACAAAATGTATTTACATTGGGTTGCTGTAAGTGGAGCGCTAATAACCCCAAAGCTCTACTTATTGTTTTACAAGAGAATGCACCTGACAAGCTGGACAGTATGCTTCTCAAAGCGCTTTACAGGATAACAACAACAATTTACAAGTTCTGGGAGGAAAAATATTATCAATATTAATAATAATAATAAACTTTATTTTATATAGCGCTTTTAAAGGTGGCTCCTCAAAGTGCTTTACAGGATAACAACCAATGAAACAACAGTGGCTGGGGGTTGAAAATACCTGTGAAACCGGTTTGTTCACAATGTACTGTAGACACAGAATTAAAATTCATTCTATACAGCAATCACATATTTGGGGACCGTTTTATAAAACTTTGATGCTTAAAATGTTTAGGGAGAAATGGAAGACTGGTGTGTATTTTTTCTTTAACTACCAAGACCAGCCATATACAGTACAGTTTACATAATATGTTTATGTTCCTAAATGAATATTGTTTATGACCTTCAGATGCGTTATGTTCCTCTAATTTTTATGCTCAGCTACTAAAATTTAGTCGTAAAACTTTAGTTGTAAAATTCCAAATAAATATTCAATACTAAGCGGATTAAAACATGCACAGTAAAGACATGAAATGATTAAATCTTTCCACGACTGATTAACGCATCACGAGTGCCCCTGTTGGTCATTTTGGCCAGCCAATCACGTACTGCGGTATGACGCATTTGGATGCGCTATGATGCGCTATGACGTAGGGAAATGCCTGCGGTATGTGTTTGTACCGTGCATTTTGAATGGCTGCATCTGTACACATTACACATGACCATTCAATGGAACTAACACATTTTAACATATTAACTGCACTTTTTTGCAGTATTTGCTCAGTCTTAGAATACAAAGTGTCCATATTTCAAAGTTTAAAAATTGTAGAACATTTATTTTGTTTTAGTAAAACACTTTATTTTGGCATTAAAAGATAAGTAATATTATACATTATAAACTAAAAAATAAGAAAGTATGCCAGAGATGGATCCTATTAATCAGATGTAGGCTGTCAAATTATGACCCGTCTGTAACCTAGAATACTAGTAGTGAATATTTTCTACACCACAGAGAGAATATAATATCATACCAGCAGCAAGGACTCGCTCATGTGTACAGAAATCTTCCATTGTGCTCAGCCTCTTGATGTGGAATTGGGAGTCCAACGGTTCTGTGCACCTTCCCACATGCCTCAGTTAATCTCTGATCTCTATCAGGAGACCAAATACCCACTTCTGAAACTCTGAAATCATTCACATTTTGTATCAGCATTTGAAAGGAATTAGATCAGGATTTTCTTACACTATTGTTATATTAGCATTACTGTAGTGTTGCTAATGTGCTACATGCAATATATAATACTCCTAGATGCGGCACACACAATATATAAAAAGCCTCGGCACTGTGTTAGATGTGTTTTCGACTTTATATATGCGTTTATTAATGTTGTCGATTTTACGGTTGCAATTCAACGTTGATTATACATTATGGCAATGTATATATACGTATAGCCGTTTTTTTGCTGTTATATATATACGTATATTTGACGAATCACTGCCCACTGGGTGTAAGTTCTTTTTACTTCTTAATTAAAGATTTGAAACACTTTAATTTTGTAAACATAACGCGCGTTCCGTACAGACATAAAATCATGTTTTCTACAGGTGTTAAGCAGTTTAGCAGGTTGCTGACAAAATAGTGCACTGTCCACAACTGCCCAGTATTACTTTAAATAAGCAATTATAGCCCTTGTCACTAATGAAACACTCTACAGATGCAGCCATTCAAAATGCGCGGTAAAAGCCTGCGGTACGGTAACCTACCCACAAGCCACCGCGGGGCACCGGAGGGTACCGCAGGGCAAGTGATTGGCTGGCCAAAATGACCGACAGGGGCACTCGTGGTGCATTGGTTGGTAGTGCAAAGATTTAATCATTTAATGTCTTTACTGTGCACATTTTAATCCGCTTAGTTTTGAATATTTATATGGATTTTACCACTAAAGGGAAATTTTAGTAGCTGAGCATAAAAAGAAGAGGAGCATAACGCATCTGAAGGTCATAAACGATATTAATTTAGGAACATAAACATTACTGTATGTATGTAAACTGTACTGTGTATGGCTGGTCTTGGTAGTTTAAAGAAAAAATACACACCAGTCTTCCATTTCTCCCTAAACATTTTAAGCATGAAAGTTTTATGAAACGGTACCCAAATATGCGATTGCTGTATAGAATGAATTTTAATTAAAAAAAATTATTTAACACGAACATTAAGCTGTTTACATCTTCCGCCTGAGAACAGTCACCCGTTGCTACCCAACGCAGAATGGTGATTGGCTGACACCATCTGACACCCCTCTGATTGGAGAAAAAAGACGTGCTGGTTTGCTATACCAGGAAGAGGATTTCTTTCTATTCAAAACGTGTATTTTAAAAGTTTAAGAAGTAAAAACCTTACAGCGTACACAGATTTCTAAACTGATCAGGATCGTTATCTTTGTCTTATGCATAATAATGTTCACCGCTCTGTCCAGCAAATTAATAATAAACTTTATTTTATATAGCTTTTTAAACGAATAAGTAATTAGATTGCTCATAAACCTAATCACTTGCTTTTTCTTTTTATTTAGGCTCAGATTTCAACTATAGATCGTATTATTAATAACCATAATAACAACCAACCAACAAAAACAACCATATAAACATAATACCAACCAAAAACATAGATAACAACCACAATACAAAATCAAATAATCAAACCATTTTACACTCGCAAAGTCCTCCAATTATCATAATCCCGCCCCTTATGCAAAACCAAACCTTCCTCCCATCCCAGTTTATCCTGTTTATCATAAACAAAATCCACCTCAATTTTCAACATAAAGCATTACACAAAATCAATACCTCAACACTCCATACTCAACAACGATAATTCACAAACAGCCAGAACATGTAACTACACATTCCCAAACAGACCTATTTTCCATAGCCCCGCCCCTTATGCAAAACCAACATCCCTCCCCTGTTCTCTCTCTCCCCTGGCGGTTGTAATTGTTTTTATTTTCAAATAAATTTTAGCAAAGTCATGTATTTTAAAAATCTTAAGATTTTTATATTTATGTCTTTATTTAGTGGTTTCATTAGTGACAAGGGCTAAACTTTCTTGGAAAAATGTCTTTTATGTAAACCATGTTTGCTATTAATTCATTCAGGGCTAAAATATGTTCATTGTCTTCTAATGAAAGAAGGGTTCCTTTCGCCGTAGTCGAGAGCCTAGCCTTTAACTAGTAAGTACTGTATTTACTGGGTTTTTGAGGGGGGGGGGGTGTCTTTCGCTGGAAATCTCGCCTCCTACTTTGAAAATACCCGTGAAACCGGTTCAATTCGTCACAGCCAGCACTCCTGCAGAGAGTTGGGTTGTACTTGCAGTGTATACAGTACACGCGTTATGCTCTTCGTTAATGTCTGTGAAGTTTTATTTAATCTCTGAGCCATACTGATTCTTCTGGAAGCCAGTTTCCGCCAGGGAGTAAAAAAAAAAACACACTATGGTATTCTCTCCAATGCAGTGCAGTTAAAAACATACCTCTGATGCTGCTCCTAAATGAATATCGTTTATGACCATCAGAAGCTTTATGCTCCTTTTCTTTTTTCCAGTGGATTGAACAGGGAGAGGCATTTCATGATGTACTTTTCACTGATGAAACAACAGTGGCTCTGGAACAGTTTTCAACCAAGTCGTTTTATAAAAAGGGGAGATATGTACATGTTACTGAAGCTAAAAGTTTAGCCTTTGTCACTAATGTAAACACTAAATAAAGACATATAGAAATCCCTACGTTACAGACTGTATATGGCTGGTATTGGTAGTTTAAAGAAAAAATACACACCAGTATTCCACTTTCTCCCTAAACATTTTAAGCATCAGAGTCTTACATGTGGTTATTTCGAAAACGTTTGTACGTGCTCCTTCTTACCATGTTACTGTTTACTGTTACTGACCATATTAAGTTTGGGACTCAGTAAAGTAACACACAGCACCACTGGATTTGATAATACTGTACCTAACCAAAATCCGCAATATGGAAACAGAACCTGTGTAATTGTTGATAGGTGATGTACTCGTAACATTTTTTTCAAGACGAACTACAACATTTAAAAAATGACTTGTATGTACTTGATATCTCTAATCAATCCACGGGTTCCAGCACAAAACGAAACTAAAACGCATACCGTTTCGCGCTTCTTATTAGTTGCTCAAAAGTAATTTGACCGTATGAAATGCATAATATAAACCTAGAAACATATACGTGAGCAGTACTTAAGCACTGTAGTATCGGTGTTAAGACATACCTCTCAAATACTGTAAATCAAGTTAAAAATATCTCAAGACCGATTCTGGTCGTAATGAAACCATGTTTCGTGTATGTTTTCTTTTTCATCTTGAAATAACTCATTTCTAAATACCTTTTTCACTGTTAACATCTTGTAGCAACTTTGCGACAAAATATACACTCTGACAGTTCATCCTGCTACCAACATTAAATAAAACAAATCTTAAGATTTCTATATTTATGTCTTTATTTAGTGGTTTCATTCGAAGCTTACAATGTTTAGGGAGAAATGGAATACTGGTGTGTATTTTTTTCTTTAAAGTACCGAGACCAGCCATATACTGTATGTTTATGTTAAGATTTCCCTTCAGTGGTAAAATTAGATATGAATATTCAATACTTAAACGGGCACAGTTAAGACATTAAATATACATATACATATTGTATACAGTACAGTTTGCATACGGTAATATGTTTATGTTACGCGATTAAAAAATAAATAAATAAAACTGAAAGGTCCAGCACCAGCTGGATTCGAACACACAACCTGCCAGTTGGTAGTCACGCACCTAGACCAGTAGGCTACAAGACAGCTCGCATAAGCAGGCAGGCGAAACAGCCCTACACAGCCCTGCCGCAGTACACGGATATAATCATACCGTTATTAAATTCTTGAGATACGCGATTCCATATTATATTCCCTTTTAATCAAATTCTAAAAGTATGCTTGTTGACTCCGGTATCACGTTAGTTAAAGACTTCGAATCTTACAATGTTTAGGGAGAAATGGAATACTGGTGTGTATTTTTTTCTTTTCATGATAGGTGTCGCATTTTAAATCATTTTCGTAGTTAGAAATTATGAAACGCCCTGTTAAAAGCAAGGAAGTTTTTATGCCCGTTGAAGTAAAACAAAATGCCTGACAAAGTATGGCTTGGACAGATTCCAAGTGCTTGTACAAATGTGCTAAAGAAATTATACTTTGAGTATACAGCTTGTCCAAAGTCATCCATTATTAATACTATTAGTAATATCTTCAGTAAAGGCTTTGATGCATAAATATTTCTGATAAAGGTAGGTTGTGTACTTTTGTCCAACTGAGCAATCTTGCTTTCATAAAATATACCAACATTTGAATGACTGATGATTAACATGCTGTAATACACAGTTCAAAATTAAAGGCTCGAATGCTGTACATGAGAGGTTAAGCTCCCCCTGGCGGTTTTACAAGGCGACGCCGGATAGTTAGTCACGTGACACACGTGATACCGCGTGATACCCCGGTGGGCGTGTCGCGGTATGCCGCGAAATACCTCACCCATTTTGAATGGCTGCATCTGTATGTGTGCACTGTGAGTAATGCTGCCCACTAAACCTCTTTTCCACAATTTCACAAAGGCAAGGTCATGTAGCTGATTCACAGGTGGATACAATTTTATCTTGCAAAAATATTTGTCAACATATTTACTAAAACTATCCATCTTATTATTTATGCATAATTAAAATAGGTGGACGGTTGTGTCTTTTGTCCAACTGAGCAATCTCAGTACCGAAAAAGATTCAGAACGTTCTCAAAATGTTGGCTGAAACATAATTAAGATTTGTTAATTAGGATAATTTTTCAATGTATTCAGTACTGAAGAACAGATCTGGAAAATGTCTCACACTTTGAACAGTGCTTATTATGTGGTTTAATTTAGTGTTTGAACTAAATCAGCAGCTCAGTTATTTTCAATAATACAGCCTCCCCCTTCAAGCCCCATTACCTCCTTATCTTCAGTGGACCAGGGACTGTATCTCAGAAACCACTGGCAGTTAAAAGATAAAATATTTGAATTTCTTCTTTCCTGTTCAACCCAACATATTCTCAATCACATTTGATCAGGTGGAGCTGATTTTCTGTAACTATAATTAGATGTAAGAACAAGCACATTTACATGTGAAAGAAATCTGTATTATACTATATTAAAAGTGAACAACTTTAATTTTTACATTTTCTCATTTATATTGTTATATTGAGTGGAGTTTTGCCTTAATTATGTGGTTTTTTCTCTTTGAAAATGTTTTTAAATGTCCTTTTTAAATGCTTTTTACCCATTTTATCAGTGTTTGACAGAGAAATTCAGTAGTGAATGTGTCTAAAAACATTGATTATCACTTGGAGTTTATTTGCTATATGATTCTGAGAGTTTTTAATTTACTGAAATTGGAGTGATTTGTGAGAGTGCTTAAAGACTATTAGGAATCAATCAGACAGAATAATAAGAAGCCACTGCACTCAGATAAGAAATGTATAATAAACAATTCATTAATATAATATCAAAACATGCTTAGCAAACTAAACTGAATAATAATATTGTTACAAATAAGGGTTATGAAACTAGTGAGTATACGAAAGTGAGTGGATTAATAGATAATGCATATAAATAATCATAGATTTTACAAAGATTATATGCAAGCAGTTGGTATAATTAGGGGTACCTGGTTTCTTTATTCTCTGGCACAGCTTTGGTGAAAAGAGTAATAATTTAGGGACACTGGATTAAATATTTATTAATAATAATGGCACACTAACATGTTTTATATAACACATAAATATACCAATAAGAGAGATCTAAACAGTATATACCTTATAGTTACTGTAGGCATTATATGAAATACCAAATTTATCTTAGGCAAAGTGTTAGTTAACACAATGTGTAACTTTTTCATATTTAATGACAAATATGAATCACACTATATACACAATGCTATTTGTTGTAAAAATATTAATAAACGTGTATTTTAATTAATTGTAATAGCATTTATTATTGCAGAACTAGAATTGCATTTGTAACACAATAAACATTTTCTTTTTGCACATGCAGTTTGCACAAGGGAAACTACATTCTATTTTAGATATTTTGGGGTTAGAAAGAATCAGCATTGATGAGTGCATTTCAAATTACAATAAATGTAAAATGTACAACAGTGTGTAAAATAATAGACTAAATTTCCAGATATGTGCAACACCATATTCCAATTCAAAACAAAGCAACCAAACTTCCAGTGAGGTGAAGAAGAACTATTATATTGTAAACAAGCAGTCTTGTGAATACATCTCTTTCAATCCCCCAAAAATATGTCTCTTGAATTTGAGATGGTTTTGCTGACAAATGCAACTTGTTAACTCTTCATGCAGAAAACACTGGAACATTTCTGCAGTGAAATGTCTGCTGAACAACCTGTTCTAGTGAACAGGAAGGGCCACCTTATGTCATAAATCACATGAACTTTTGCTCTTGCCTGTGGCAAGACCAGTGGTTTGCAACAACATGGTGAATATACAAAGTTCACAATTTTGTGTTTAATTTGAATTTTATTTTCAAATTCTATTTCTATTAAGTTAATTACCAAGGTTTAATAACCAGTCTATGAAATTGGGACTGCAGTTCCCCTTTAACAAATCCTTGTCTAGTCACTGTAGATAGATGAGTAGCTGCTAATCTACAGTACAGAATAGATACTTCTAATCCTATGAATAATTTGACATTCTGTAAACAGCTGATAAAACCTATCACTTCTCACAACCATGACAATGACCAAAACATTGTGGGCATCTCTTCTGCCACTATCAACCCAAACTGTTGCACCTTGCTGAACTGGTGGGAATTATTTTTCACCTTGTCTTTTCATTTCTTGACCTTGACATCTTGTCGACCACTTAATCATTTTATTTATTAACGCATAGATGGCACAAAACGTGAGTTGAATCTTTCTTCCTCCTCATCCTAACTCATATTATGGTCACAGGCAACGTCAGCATGATGCCCAGTATTTTGATGCTGATGACCTTCACTAGTAGATTTTGAGCACATATTTTACATTACATGACATACTTCCCTCAGATGATGCTAAAAATGTATGATGCTAGGAGCAACAGACATTGTTCTGTGAATTTTTTTTTTTCACTTGTAATGCTGGGCTCAGTTCGAGCTGGGGGAAATAGTTTCATCCACTCTTATATCACTGATATTTTTCCCCACTCAGAAAGTGCAAAGTGGAGAGGGGTGGAGAAAGCTGTGAAGTCAAAATCTGCATGCAAATGGAGAAGTTTACACAAAAATAAGTCTGTCATTGAGTGCAGGGGGAAGGTGTGAACCTAATTTCAGGATGAGTTTAGTTTCTGTTGACGTTCTGCTGAGAAACCCTTCTTTGAGAACAGAGACAGAGAGATCAGTGTGATCATGGCCATCTTAGGTGAAATGAGAAACTATGGGCTTGGAAAAATCTTCACAGCCCTAACATGTTCTCAGAAGAAGTCTCCCAGTCTCCTTCCAGTTTCCCCAATGTAGATAGCTGGGCATTTTTTGCAAGAGATCAGTAAATGAGGTTGTTGGAGATACAGGATATCATCCGGGTGATCCGGAATTGTCCTGAGGGGCCCTGAATGAACGTGTTGTTAGATAAGTATTTGAAGGTGATGCAGTGAGTTCTGTTGCAGGGGAGGTGCTTGATGGGGATGATTGCCAAGTGCAGTCAAGGGAGCTGTGAACAAGAAGTTTATGTAGATGGGGTGGTCAGCGATAAAAGATGATTGGGAATAAAATGGAGGGATCGTCTTGTAAAATGGAGTAGTTGTTAACGATGGTCCTGGGGATAGAAAGTGTGTTAGGGTGGTAGGGAAGCACCAGGAGTTCCTGATCGAGTTGATGATCCAAGGGCTGTTTTTGGCCCTGGTGAGGACCCTATCGATAACCTACATGGTATATCCTCTGTTGATGAAAAAATAATGCATTTTGAGTGCTTGGTTCTGGGAATCTATGTTGTCATTGCAGAATTGATGTAGCCTGATGAACTGTGAAAAAGGGAAAGCGTTTTTGGTGTGAGTGGGGTGAAAAGAGCTGTACAGAAGACAGCTGTGTGAATCTGTGGGTTTGTAATAGACCAAGGTAGAGAGTCGTGGATGGTTAATAGATAAATATACATAGAGAAATAGAAGAGTGATGGAAGATATGTTATATGTATATTTGAGGGATGGGTGTGAGTTAGTGAACTGATGCAGGAAGTGAAATTCAGCAAATAGGGAGGTAGGAGAATGTGCTTGATTTTGGAACAATGCCAATCTTGTAAGCACAGGAAAACGTGATAGATAACAAAAAATATTTAAGGACTGTTCTAAGTTAATTTGAGAAAAATACACCAAGTGTTTCTTTGTGTTTCGACCCGATGCACATGAAATAAAAACTTCTTTTAACTTCTGAGATGGACTCCTGAAACGGAAACAGGATAATGCAAGCTTGCATATTGCTAAAGCAGGTAAGCCCTACACTATTTGTGAAGAACTTTGTTTACCGTTTGTAAAAGAGCTGACACATATTATGTGTTGAGAAAAAGCTGCTAAACAGCTCAACCTGCTGCCCCCTTCGAAAGACACAGTCACTCATAGAGTTATTGATATGGCAGATGATGTCAAAAATATGCTGATAGAGCGCGTTTAGATGAGCAGATGCTTTTCACTTGAATTAGGTGAGTCTGTAGATGTAGTTGATTTGGCCAATTTGCTCGTTTACATTAGATACGAGTTTGAGGGCATGTCCCATGAGGACTTTCTGTTCTCTAAGCCGCTACCAACAAGAACTACATGAGAGCACATAGTTCAGCCTCTGAATAAATTTATCGAAGAGAATGGCATTGTCTGGATGAAAAGTGTCTGAGTTTGTACAGACGGTGCTAGAGTGATGCCAAGCCGACACAGCGATGTAGTTGCACGAATTAGAGAGGTAGCTTCAGTGAACACACTGCAGCATCCACCGCATGGCCTTGGCAGTCAAGAAAATGCCTGAGGCTTTAAAATCTGTTAGACTCTGTTGTGAATTGTATCAAGGGTCGACCAATGAATTCACATCTGCTTTGCTCGACTGAAATTTCTATTTATTATATGTGTGTGTGTGCGCTCATGTTGGTGATTGAGATTTTCTGTGGCTCCTATGAGAAGATGACTTGCAGGTGGTACTTGGATGCTTTGGTTTGATCAGGGGTGGTACTTGGTCCAAAAAGTTTGAGAACCACTAAGATGTTGGTTTAAAATGACATCTTTTTATAGCCTTTTAGTTTTCTACACAAAGATTAACAATTGAATATACAGTTCAATAACATTACAGCTATAGATGACTGTGGGAGTGTCTCTATGAATATAGATACAATAGGTAACACTTGGCTATTGTGAACATTTCCAGCTTCAAAGCAAAGGGATGTTTGGCAAAGGGATGTAGGGGGCCCAGATTCAGTGATCAGAGCAATCATAAGAAATTGTAATGTTTACTTTAGTTTACATTAGCTAACTAAGTTCTGGGTAAATTATTTTACCCAGAACAGGCAGGTACAAAAGACAATAGACAAGAAGGAAAGGAAGATATCACGGACAAGATATTTTTGTTCACCCAGGAAGACCAGATTGGTGCTAAGTATTTGAACCTTCTTAAAAGAGCTTGCTATTCTGTAGTTTTTAGGAAACCCTGATTTTCTGTGTAAATAATCTCTTGGTTAAAAATGGCCTCTCCTTTTTAATGGGTGCATTTGTACAGAGAGATAGATTCCCCACTATTTGTGGCATCCAGGTTCAGAGGAAAAGATTTAACCACGAGTTCTTGTTAGTTTAGAAGGCAGTTTATATATTGTTTTGGGCCTTGGTAGGCATTATATATAAGTTTGAATACATGGTAACAGTTTGGGGTTTTTCTGGGTGATTAGAACATTAGAACATTGTCTGTAGTTTAGTGTGTGTATTGCCATTTTTAATAAACATTGGTTTAACCATGTATGCCAGAATTATTACATTTTTCACCAAATCAATGCCAGAGAACAAAGAGCACATGAGTCTCAAAATAAACTAAGTACTAAGTTATATATTCTTGGCAAAAATCATCTACAAGTAAGAGGTTATGATAATTTATTTCATTTATTTATTGATTTATCTGCTTGGTCAGATTCCTGATTTTCTCCATTTTCATAACATGCCATTTGTAATAATTAGTGTGAGGAACGGGATTCTCTGATTTAACCAGTTTTGTGTGAGGAGTAATAATTTTCAGAGGTAGATAGGGTGTGTGAGGTAAGAGCTGATCAGGTAGATGGAGCAGATGCAGGGGAGAGTGAGGTGCTCACTAAATAGGAAATAACTGTTTTGCCTGTACATAACACTGTAGAATCACAGTTCCTGGTCTCTGCTAGTGTTCAGAAAGCAGGGGTACATTAGCCTTTCTGCCATCTCTTCCAATCTCAGCAGCAAGATTCTACAACTTTCAAATCTTTGCCTTGCTAGAGGGTACAGTTTATGGTGCCTGGTTAAGCACAATAACCAGTGACTGGCTTAATAACCCTGTATGAAAAGAAACAGGACTGAAAATGGGTTCTGATTTTTGCTTAATGGGGATTCCATTGATTTCCTATTGTGAGTTCAGTTTTGTAATGTTTTAACCAGTTTTGTATTGTGTTACAATCCACTTTCTGAAACTTGTGTGTAGAGGAAAATAACAACATAGTGAGTCGTAACATAACTAATGATTATTAGCCACACATGCCAGATAATTTCAACACCATTTATTTTAGCACACAACAGCAACTTTCATGTTAATATTAAAATGTGTTAAACCAAAACTTAGGAGTAAGGTGTTCCAATCAATAGAGACAATAGACACCCAAATACTTCTGGCATTCTTTAGATTAAAGGTAAGTTGATAGTTTTCCTTTGGTTAGTGTTTCACCTGGGAGCAAGGTCCTTCATTGTTTTATGTCTTGGTCACTTCAAACAGTATCTGCACTTTTGTTGCAACTTAAGGGTTCTTAAGTGAATTTTTGTGTAAGTACTTATTTTAATTTGTGAATTGTTTTTTTATAATGAGAAATGGATGCCTCAAATGTGTCAAGAAAGCTGTGGTCTAACAAACGTTTTTGGTCTGTTACTGAACAGGATTTGTGAGGCACCAAACTTACTGAGCAACAAACACTTGTGAGATTAGTCAGCTCTCAGGAGCAGAAACTGAAATCCATGTGTATAAATAAGGGTGGCTTCCACTGTTCAGTACAGTTTTATTGGTCTACTTGGGGAATCTCTTTTTTGAATTTTTGTTTTAGGAAGTTCACTAGCCGTAGAACACCATATCAAACACAGTAATTGTCCTTAGTTTGCCAAGAAAACATCCTCTGCACATTGCTGGTGGTGGTGGAGAGGAGTCCCCATTACCTGTAAAGCGCGTTGGGTACAGTCGAGATATCCTTGTCAGGATCACCCATAAAAGACTGTATTTAAAGCTAAGCATTTGAACGTCGCTATGAGAGCTTGCTATTCTGCCTTTTTATTGCATTCTGATTTTCTGAGTGAAGAATCCCTAGGTTGATTTTGACCTCTCCTAGTAGTGGATGTCATTTTAGAATAGGGAGATAGGTTCCCATTCATATGGTAGCATCTGGGTTAACAGAGAGAAATGTAGGCACAGGCTGCATTCTAACTGGTACAGAAGGCACCTTATCTCTTATTTTGTGCCTTTGTAGGCATTAGGATTTTGAATACGTGGTAGCACTTTAAGGGTTTTTTGGATGGTCTAGACTTAAGTCTCACATATGCCTTATCTGTAAACTAGTACATATAGTAACTTGTAAGTTTTTGATATGTGAATTTTGGATTACATATTGTCATTTTAAATGGATAGATACTTTACTGATCCCGTGAGGGAAATTGGAGTGCAACAGCAGCTTAACACAGTCAACACAGCACAGTGTAATGAAATGATACAATAACACAACAATACAATACATCAGTACAGTCAATGAGAAGTGTATTAAGAAGACTTGCCACAGTCCAGAATATACAAAGAACCAACCAGAACAGTACACACAAAGTTGTATTGCACATTATAAATATCAATATATATATTGCACAAGTCCCTGGCAAATATTGCACAAAAAACAGTTGTAAATGGGAAAAGCCAGATGTAAGCGGAGAGTTTACTATTTAGTCTAAAAACAGGTCAGTATCAATGTTGCCCCTGCCCAGACACAAAGTGGATGAGTTGTACAGTCTTAAGGCAGAAGGCAAAAATGACCTACTGTTGCGCTCCCTGTCGCACCATGGTTGGATCAGCCTGTAGAGAAAACCGGTTCAGGGACGCCAAATATGTAATCATAGTGGCTCTCTGAAGGCACCAGTTCTGTAGGGTTTGGGCATTTACTGAGACAATTATTAATTGTAGCAGTAAATCACAAAGTTGATTCTTTTGGTGGCTTTAGAATCCAACCATGCGACATAACTCAAACAACGCGCACACACAGGTACTAATACACGAGGATACATTTATTAATACATAGAATATGCATATAAACCTAACAGATCTTATCGAGAGGGTTATCAGAATACAAAAGATATATATTCAATCAGTTACAAAGAGTTACACATCAAGAGGAAATACGTTCAGTATATCATTCATTAAGACCGTTTCGTAAAGTGAACTTGGTTACAACTTCTACATTAGATACTCAAACAAGTACATAACTCTTAGGAATTAAATTGATATCAACTGGTTTGGATAACAATTGAATTCTCGAGCTGTAATGCATTGAAGTTGAATACTCATCCAATTTTTGGGGATTCAGATCTCCTGCGGGCACAAAGAAACAGTTGCAGGCTGTTGCTGTCCAATCCGCGCTCTCTGGCTCGGTGCCAGGCTGTGCTGTGCGGCTTGCGACGGTGCGCTGCTGATGCTCATTGTTGGCTTTAACTAGCAAAGTTTGTGCACAGGAGAAAAGATGACTGTGGGTCCCAGCAAGTCAGGAAGAGGACCGGTTCATTCCTGATGAAGAGCTAGTTCTGAATAGTGATTCAGCTGTCCACAGTTCCGACCTGTTCACGAGGCCTGCTGCTGGTTACTCTCTGGCAACCTCCACTCTAGACTCTTAGAACAAAGGAAAGTTCTGGCACTCGGACACACTGGCCGTTCCGTGGTTGTCCGGGCTGAGTCTCAGGATGGTCAGGAGGCGCGCTGCGAGAATGTCCTGCCCTTGGGATTCTCCTTTGAATTCCTTCTGAATCTTGTTGAATCTCTGTGTTGCCTGTTTTTACCTGGAGGAACTTCAGCTCATTGATTGGCTGAAAGTTCCATGGGCATCAGAGTCCCACGTGGGTTACTCGGCCCTACCAGTCCCTGATTGGTTAATCAAGGTGAGATATGAGTCACTTACTCCTGACACTTAGGAATGCAATCCAGATGTCCAACTCGCACTCCCTAGACAGATAGGCGCCAATGGATGACCATTGATCATGATAGCCAGGCTTAGCTAAGTGCATCCCCCTTTGGGAGCTGGTTTCTTATCACAAGAAAACATCTTAAATCAGCTTGCATGAATTCTTTCTCTGTGGCTGCACCACAGAGATGAACAGAGAAATGAGGCCTAATTTGGGAAAGCTCAGAAACACTTAATTCTGCCTTATTAATAAGCCTCACCGCTACAAGCCTATTGCTGAACATGCTCTTCATTCTCACAAGCATGTCATAGAGGGGAAGGGGCACGTTCATGATGGTCTCTAGTTTGGACACCATTCTCCTCTCAGCCACTACCTCCAGGGGGTCCAGGTCAGACCCAACGACAGTGCTTGCTCTTCTGATGTTGTTCATCTTGTTCAGCCTGTTAGCATCCCCTGCTCTAATCCCATAGCCCCAGCATACCACCGCACATAAAATGGCGCTTGCCACAATCGACTGAAAGAACGTATTGTAGCATCTTACTACACACATTGAAGGACCTGAGCCCTCTCAAGAAGTAAAGTCGGCTCTGACACTTCTTGTAGATGGTCTCTGTGTTCTTAGACCATTCCAGTTTATCGTCAATCTGCACTACCAGGTGCTTATATGAGTCCACTAACTCCACGCCACTCCCATGGATGTAGACTGGAGTAGGTTGGACCCATTTCCTCCTGAAATCTATCACCAGCTCCTTCGTCTTTCCCACATTCAATTGCAGGTGGTTCTCCCCACACCACTCCACAAAGCTACTGACTAGTCCAGTGTACTCTTACTCCTGCCCACCCTTGATACAAATGCAGCTATTCAAAACAAGCCGGCGATTGTCTCGGTGTAACGCAAGTTACAGTATTAATACTGTATATTCTCACATATTAGCGCATGTAAAATAATAGTATCCGGAATTTCCGCAAGGTGGAGCTAATAAAGCTCAACCTCTCATATTTGAGCTGTCGCCATCAAAGTCTTTACCGAAGATATTACTAATAGTATTTATAATGAATGACCTTGGACAAGCTGCAAACTCAAAGTATTGCATTGACCATCTTTGTAAAAGTAAAACCACAGCATTTCGTTGATCCAATCACGCATTTGTTTCCAATCATGCAAAGTACAAAAGTAATTTTTGAGAATCTCTGATTCACCATGTCTTTCACTTGCTCATAAAGATATTGATTTAGGAACATAAGCATATTACTGTATGCAAACTGTACTGTATACAGTATGTATATGTATATTTAATGTCTTTACTGTGCCCAATTAAGTATTGAAAATTTATATGGAATTGTTCCACTGAAGGGAAATCTTAGTACTGTAGCTGAGCATTAAAAGAATAGGAGCATAACTCATGTGAAGGCCATAAACTATATTAATTTTGGAACATAAACATACAGTATTACAGTATGTAAACTGTATATGGCTAGCTCATTACTTTAAAGAAAAAATACACACCAGTATTCCATTTCTCCCTAAACATTTTAAGCATCGAAGTCTTTAACTAACATGAAATAACGTGTATAAAAAGTGGTAGTTTTAAGCTTTTCTGCTAATACGCTCAATACAAGCATACTTTTAGAATTTGATTAATAGGGAATATAATATGGAATCACGTATCTAAAGAAATTAATAACAATATAATTATATTCATGTACTGCAACACAAGACTAGTATACACTGTACAATGTCTGTCGATACTGTTTGTGTAGGGCTGTTTCACCACTCCTCCTGCTGTGGTCTAAGTGCTGGACTTGGGAGTGACAGGTTGGCTGTTCAAATCCAGCCCGTGCCTTGACTACTTTTCTTTTAACAAACATTTCTTTGAAAAAATAAAAAAGCAATATTATGGACAATTAATTGACTTTTTATATTTCTAAATATCACAACATGTTCGAATCTAAGTCATTTTTTTAAAACAATTAATAGTCACCTTCTTTCCTTCTGACAATGGTTCCTGCTTCTGCTTCCTGCTTCTATCGTGTGTGTGTGTGGGGGGGATCCCTTTAGATCTCCCTTCAGATTTAAAAGGTTTTGAATCATATCTTCGGTGTCGCATCTTCCCAGTGTAGCTGATCTTTTGCTGCCTGGGTAAACTATCACAAAGCTTTAGAGAACTTAACATTTTTATCAACAAATTGTAAATATGATGTTTACATTGGCATTTCACTTGAGTGTATGGAGGATTGTCAGCTGTCACTGAGAGTAGACCCCCCCCTCTTAGGCTGCGCAAATGATCTTTTAAATTCTTATAGAGAAATGGAGGCTGTATAGGATGCGTTACAATATATACATTTATATTGATTTAAATCGCATCTTGATTTAAATCGCAAATGTGTGTTTAATTATTTGTATTTTTTTATTCACAATCAGACAAATGCAACATAAATTGTTATCTTTGTCTTCTAAGTATCTTAATAAACTTTCAGCATAGCTTTCTCCCCGTTTAGATTTATTTTTCTTGGGATTTTGGGATCAAACGTGGAAAGATTAGATTGTAATCGTTTTATTTTTTAAATACATTTTAGAAAAGTGTATACTTATATTAATGGAGTTTAGTTGATACTGTTTAGACTTCTAATTATTTTAAACTGTATTACAGCATTGTACACATCCTTAAAAGAGAAGAGAGAAACAGCTGCGGACTGCTGTGGGCGAGGTTGGCCCAATGCCACTGGGTGGCCGCAGACGTGGCCTACTTTCTAAAATACATTCTAAAATGTATTTTTTAAATACATTTTAGAAAAGTGTAATCTATACTAAAAAGCTGTATTTATTTAATACCACTCGATACTTATATTAATGGAGTTTAGTTGATACTGTTTAAACTTTTATTTTAAATTGTGTTACAGCACTGTACACATGCTTAAAAGAGAAGAGAGAAAACGCAAGCCTTCTTCAGGTGTGGGGGTTTCTGCTCAGAATGAAACGCTAAAATGTAATGTAGGCTCTGAATGGGTTCAATTCAGTGTGAATTTTAATACTAATTAAATGACCGTGGGCACTTTCCACCCTCTCTGACAGCAGGAACTCCTATTCTTAGTTCAGCAGCTCATTACAATATTGGGTGTTCAAACTGTTTTTTTTTTTACACAGTGACACAGTGTCGCGTTGTGAATCTGTTTTTCCGTGTTTACAAAGAAAGTGGAATACAGTGATACTACCTGCTATATAGATATATATGTTTAGATATTTAGACCCGGCGTGGCACCGAGAGAGGGAGGAGGCGCAGAGCTCAGAATTACAGAACGAACGTTGTGCTGCCTGGAGCGCTTAATGGCACCAAACGTGTCTGCATTTATAACTTAGTCTTTAATATTAATCAAGCAATATGAAGCATCTCTTTTTACTTTTAAGTCCCTTAATTATCATTAAGCACAACTTTCTCACCACTTAGACTACTTTTTGATACCATCCTTAGGCAAAGCAGAAACTTTTTCTACTTTCTAAGACATTACAAGTGGAAAGATTACAGATTTTAATCGTCTTTAATTTTGTTACGTTATACATTTTAGAAACGTTTCATCTATACAAACACCACAAAACTATTCTCGATTGTATTTCTGAATGTTATGTTACACTTAGTTCACTGTTTTAAATACATCTAATTAAGAAAGTTAGGTGTTAGCATAAACTACTAGTAATCAATAATAATAAATTTACCACTGTAATAAGTTGTTGCACTTTCCCCCGCATCTTGTAAAAATATATTTTCATTGTTCAAATATACATTAAATCTGACAATCATATAATAAGTTAAATACAAAACTAAAGAAAAAATAGGTTAAAATATAATTCAAAATATTTTACTAACAATGTTAACTGTTTATAAATAATAAAATGTATTAACTAAGGATGGCACAGTTGTTAGTATTCTTTTTGTTTTGTTTCTTTTTCATAAATACAACAGTAGTACCTGATGTCCCAGTGGCTTTCAAAAATAAATTATGCATGCAAACCTGTGAACTAGAAAGATAACTAAGACATCCATCCATTTCTAATGGTGGCGGAAGTGGTTAGCATTCCTGTCTTATAGCACTGGGGTCCTAGGTTCAATTCCTGCTGTCCTGTGTGTGTGGGGTTTGCATGTTCTCTCTGGGTTACATGGTTTTTCTCCATATGTGTGATATGACTCCCTCTCGCACTCCAAAACATACTGGTAAGTTAATTGGTTTATGGGAAAACTGGCCCTGGTGTGTGTGTGTTTGTGTCTGTCTGTCCTGTGATGGACTGGCGCTATATCCAGGGTGTATTCTTCCTTGTGTCTGTTGCTTACTGGGATAGGCTCAAAATCCTCTGTACTGGATAAAGAGATTAGAAAATGGATGGAAATAAAGACACTGTGTGGATGGGACTATACACAGTGTTAGAACCCCACTATGAAATGGCAGTATCTCACTGAGAATAAAATATTTTATAGTGCTGGCTTTAAGGAAACAGCCTTTCCACCTCTCTTGCACATCAGCATCCATACCTAGTTATTTAAACAAATTGTATCTAATTATAAACATCTTAATATGCTGGCTCTGTGGATCAGCATTAGCTATGTTTGGCCATTACTTCAATTCATGTGCATCCAACACACAGTTCAATGCTAGCACCTACAAAAAATCTAAAATACAATCCTCATTTCAGTATCTATGTAAACATATAGTCTGTTAACTTCATCATCTTCATCAAAAGTATGCCTAACCCCATTAGGAAGTGTTCTTGTTATCAGTGTATTCCTCAACTTTCCCAAAATTATCTTTTTCTTACCAACATCTCTAGTCTTTTATCCTGCAATAACTCAGCCAACACTTAAATCCCCAAAAGCTGCTTGTGTTAATTTCTTTAAATCATAAATATCATATGTAAATACTGGCCATGTAATACTCTGCATTGTGGATTAATAGTTTATTTTAAAGGGAACTAGAGAAACTAGGAACTAGAGAAATCAAGAAAGGCTTTTTTTCTAGAATTAATAAATGCACATCCTGTTCCCTGGGGAAATTAAATCCACACTGAGCAATCTTCAATATGTTCAGAATATGACATCGAGAATCCTAACAGGGATGCATTACACCTGTCTTCAAGTCCTTGCACTGGCTTCCTATCAGGTTTCGAGTCAACTTCAAAATCCTCATCCTCATTCAGTACCTACTGTACATCACTGGCTTAAAACAGGCTGGGGGTGCAATGGAGGGGAACCTGGAGATGGCCAACGAGTTGAACCAGTTTTTTAACAGGTTTGAATCGGGTCCTCTGTGGCTCAACACCCATCCCCCCACAGCCACACGCTCTCTCAACCTTCACAGCTGCGACTGCCCAACACCTCCTCCATCCCCCACAATCATGGCCGCCTACAGCTACAACCCCCGACAGCTACTCACCCCCCCATCCCCCACAGCTGCCACTCTCCAACACATCCGCCATTAACACCCGCAGCACTGAAAGCACTATGAGCACCATCCCCCAGGCCAGGCTGACCATCATGGCTGACCAGGTGAAGAGGGAGCTGAAGAGGCTGCACCAGGGTAAGGCCACAGGACCAGACGACATCTGTCCCAGAGCTCTGAGGGCTTGTGCTGATCAGCTGAGCGGAGTGCTCCAGCGACTGTTCAACCTGAGCCTGCACTTGGAGAAAGTCCCTGTGCTCTGGAAGACATCATGCCTGGTCCTGGTACCAAAGAAAGGGCACCCCTCTGTCCTCAATGACTACAGACCAGTTGCACTGACTTCTCACGTCATGATGACACTGGAGAGGCTGGTCTTATCCCACCTGCTTAGCTCATCACTGGACACCCTACAGTTTGCCTACCAGCCCAGTGTTGGTGTGGAGGATGCAATCATCTACATGCTGCAAAGGGCCTACTCACACCTGGACAAGGCTGGCAACACAATAAGGATGATGTTTATTGACTTCTCCAGTGCATTCAATACCATCCAGCCCTTACTTCTAAGGAGGAAGCTGGAGGAGATGGAAGTCGATGCCTCCACGATCTTGTGGATCACTGACTACCTGACAGCCAGACCACAGTCTGTGAGACTTCAAAACTTTGTGTCTGAACAGGTAGTAAGTAAGGGCTCCTCAGGGGATGGTTCTTTCTCCATTCCTCTTCACCCTCTATACCTCAGACTAAAAAATACAACTCAAAATTATGCCACCTGCAGAAGTTCTCAGATGACTCTGCAATTGTGGGATGTATCAAGGGTGGGCAGGAGGAAGAGTACAGAGAACTGGTCAGCAGCTTTGTGGAGTGGTGTGGGGAGAACCACCTGCAATTGAATGTAGCAAAGACTAAGGAGTTGGTGATAGACTTCAGGAGGAAGAGGGTACAACCTACTCCAGTCTGCATCCATGGGAGTGGCGTGGAGATGGTGGACTCGTACAAGTACCTGTGAGTGCACATCGACGATAGACTGGAATGGTCTAAGAACATTGAGGCCATTTACAAGAAGGATCAGAGCCGACTTTACTTCTTGAGGAGGCTCAGGTCCTTCAATGTGTGTAGTAAAATGCTACATATGTTCTATCAGTTGGTGGTGGTGAGCGTCATTTTCTACGTGGTGGTATGCTGGGGCTCTGGGATTAGAGCAGTGTATTCCAACAGGCTGAACAAGCTCATCAGGAGAGCAAGCTCTGTCACTGGGTCTGGCCTGGACCCCCTGGAGGTAGTGGCTGAGAGGAGAATGGTGTCCAAACTAGAGGTCATCATGGACAACGTCTCCCATCCCCTCTATGACATGCTTGTAGAAATGAAGAGCACGTTCAGCAATTGACTGATTAATCCACGGTGCGACAGGGAGCGCTACAGGAGGTCATTCTTGCCTTCTGCCATAAGACTGTACAACGCATCCACCTTGCGTCTGGGCAGAGGCAACATTGACAGTGACCTGATTCTGGACTGAACAGTAAACTGATGCATCTGTTCTTTTTCTTTTCCTGTTTTAAACCATTTTTGTGCAATATATGCCAGGGATCTGTGCAATACATTTGTATTTATTTATAGTCATATTTGCAATACGACTTTTTTGTGTACTGTTCTGTTCTTTGTGTGTTCTGGACTGCGAGGAACTCTTCTACTGATTGTATTGTATGTATTGTATTATTATTACTGTATCATTTGTTACACTGTGTCTGTGTTGTCTGTGTTAAGCTGCTGTTGCACTGCAATTTCCCTTACGGGATCAATAAAGTATCTATCTATGGCTTATTATCTGTCTACTCCCCACCTTTGTCCGTCTGACTCTGGTCTTCTAGCTGTCCTCAAGAACATCTTGCACCCCAGAGCTCTCGATTTGTATCCCCAGTGATATCAGTCACGTATCCTGAGTGCATTTAAATCTAACCTCAAAACCTTTCTTTTCAGAAGACTTAGTGTCTGTATCTGCTTCATTTTCTAATTTTGGTAGCACCTCTAACTGCTTGTCTTTCTTATATGTATTTACTTTGTAATCTGTGGTCTTTTTAACTGTTTTTACATCTACTGTATTGCTTTGAGATGCCACATTTAAAGGTGATATATAAAATAAAGTTTTTATTATTGTTATAGAGAAACATGATCAGATTTTCCCTGGTTCAGAAAAAAGATCTAAAGTATACTAGTTTGTCACTCTTCTCATTCCCTCTTTGCTAAATGGCTTTTCATACTAATCTGATCAATCTAACTGCCTATTTTCTGTGCTTTCTCTATCCTGCTAGATTTGCAGTTATTCTGAAAATTTTCTTCTTGAAATAACTCATTCCTAAATACCTTTTTTCACTGTTAACATCTAGCAGCAACTCTATGACAAAATATACACTTAGCTCAACCTGACATTCTGCTACCAACATAGAATAAAACAAATCTTAAGATTTCTATATCTATGTCTTTATTTAGTGGTTTCATTAGTGACAAAGGCTAAACTTTCTTGGAAAAATGTCGAAGTGTTGCGGAAAAACTGACTTGCTTTAACAAAATATATTTACAAATCCTTTCACCTGGCAATCTACCTGAATGCCCAACTATCTGAGAAGCCCTCTATGAAACCATCATTGCTATTAATTCATTTAGGGCTCACTGACAGAATTGCTGTTTTTATGCATGCCAAAAACTTTCGGTGCCGTCATCTCTGCTATAAAGGTACTCCCGTGCTGGAAGAATTTGACCTCGGAACGTTTGCCCAGCGTACTAATATAGGCACATCCCGGAATTTTGACTTCACTGTGTAATGAAGAAAAGACTACTTCTTAGCGTAGATAAAAAAGCTTGGATTCCCATGGACAGTATCTTATACACATATCTTTTTCTGTTGTCTTTGTTGATCTCTTGAGGATCCTTGTGATATTTTGAGCTCTCGTTGAATGATAAAAGTGTCCCAGTTTAAATAATTTTCGTTGTTAGAAATTATGAAACGCTCTGTTAAAAGCAAGGGAGTTTTTATATTTGTTATAGTAAAAGAAAATGCCCGACGAACTAGGGATTGAACAGTTTTTCAGTGCTTGTTCAATCAATGGAGATGTTCAAATAAATGTGCTAAAGAAATAAACAATAAAGTAAGTTATTCATTTATCATATTGGCTAGCTAATGTCCCATCCTTGTTAGTTAGATCAACGAAATGCTGTGGTGGGTATTACTTTTTGTCGATGAAAAAATAAAGTCTTTTCATTTAAAATGACGGTTGCAAATGATGTGGACCAGCATAATACTTTGAGTTTTACTGGTGGAGCTCATACAGCTGTGTCTGGATATCTTGGTCATATATTCTGCTAGTGTGTATTGTCTGTTTAGGGTTCTGTAGCATTCCACAAGGCTGGGCAGCTTTATCCCCCCCTCCCGCTGAAGACTCGACTCCTACTACTTTGAAAATACCTGTGAAACCGGTATAATTCATCACAGCCAGCACTCCCGCAGAGAGTGATGAAAACCACATGTAAGACTTTGGTGCTTAAAATGTTAAGGGAGAAATGGAGTATTGGTGTGTATTGGTGTGTGACTTGCGGAGTTAAAAGCTGCCTTTATTTTCTTCTCCGTCACCACCTGCCAGCGAGCTCTCCCGTGCCCCGACCAGAGAGAGACACACGACGAGCCCTGCTAATAAAGCACCTTGAATTGAATTGAGAGAGAGAGGGGGGAGGGCGAGCGAATGAGCGAAAGAGCGAGAGAGAAACACCCAGGGGTGCAGAACCAGGGAACTATTTACATATTAAAACTATTTCCCAAATTTAATGTGCTTTTCTATATTTATTGTCAATTAATTGTCCGTAATATTGCTATTCTATTTTTTCAAAGAAATGTTTGTTAAAAAAAAGACACGGCACTGGATTTAAACACACAACCTCTGTTGTCAGGAACGTAGACCACAGTACCACCCTCAAGGTCGCGTCGGGAGAGGTGAAACAGCCCTACACATACAGAATCAACAGACATTGTACAGCATGTACTACTGTGTTGCAGTACATGAATATAGTTATATCGTTATTAATTTCTTTAGATATGCGATTCCATATTATATTCCCTATTAATCCCTATTTGATTAATAGGGAATATAATATGGAATCGCGTATCTAAAGAATTTAATAATGATATGATTATATTCGTGTACTGTGACAGGGCTGTGTAGGGCTGTTTCGCCTCCCTCTTCATGCGACTTCCCCTGTAGCCTACTGGTCTACATGCCCGACTACCAACTCACGGGTTGTGTGTTCAAATCCAGCTGGTGCTGGACTTTTCTTTTAACAAACATTTCTTCGAAAAAATAGAATAGCGATATTATGGACAATCAATTGACTTTTATATTTCAAAATATCACAACATGATCGATTCTAAGTCATTTTTGATAACAATCAACAAACAAACATTTCTTTGAAAAAATGAGACGTTTCCCTTGGTCAGAGATATAAATATATAATATATAAATAAATTAAATTTAACTAACGTCAAATAGCATGTGAAAAAGTGTTAGTTTTAAGCTTTTCTGCTAATATAATATGGAATCGCGTATCTAAAGAATTTAATAACGATATGATTATATTCGTGTACTGCGAAAGGGCTGTGTAGGGCTGTTTTGCCTCTCTCTTCATGCAACTGTACCAGGAAGAGGATTTCTTTCTATTTGAAACGTGTATTTTAAAAGTTTAAGAAGTAAAAACCTTACAGCGTACACAGATTTCTAAACTGATCAGGATCGTTATCTTTGTCTTCTGCATAATAATGTTCACCGCTCTTTCCAGCAAATTAATAATAAACTTTATATAGCGTTTTAAACGAATAAGTAATTAGATTGCTCATAAACCTAATCACTTGCTTTTTCTTTTTATTTATGCTCAGATTTCAACTATAGATCGTATTATTAATAACCATAATAACAACCAACCAACAAAAACAACCATATAAACATAATACCAACCAAAAACATACATAACGACCACAATACAAAATCAAATATATCAAACCATTATACTCTCGCAAATTCCTCCAGTTATCATAATCCCGCCCCTTATGCAAAACCAAACCCTCCTCCCATCCCAGTTTATCCTCTTTATCATAAACAAAATCCACCTCAATTTTCAACATAAAGCATTACTGCTTACTGGGTTTTTGAGGGGGGGGGGGGAGGTGTCTTTCGCTGGAAATCTCGCCTGCTTCTACTTTAAGAGTACAACCCCCTCTCTGCCGGAGTGCTGGCTGTGACGAATTAAACCGGTTTCACAGGTATTTTCAAAGTAGGAAGGACAGTGTTAACTGGTTGCTGGGCTCCTCAATGGAATCGCTTTAACATGCTAATGCGTTGGTTTAACAGTCCGGGAGTGGCAAGCTTCCAATGTCTACTCGACTCGATTGGAAGACAATAAACGTATTTTAGCCCTAAATGAATTAATAGGAAACATGGTTTACATAAAATACATTTTTCCAAGAAAGTTTATAACAATACGATCTATAGTTGAAATCTGAGCCTAAATATAAAGGAAAACCATTTTCAGAGAGCAATCACGCTGTGTTTATGTAGAAAAAGCGATTAGGTTTATGAGCAATCTAATTACCTATTCGCTTAAAACGCTATATAAAATAAAGTTTATTTAGAGATCAATGATCAGTGTCGCAGTTTAATTAATTTTCGTAGGAGGGCTTGGACAGATTCCAAGTGCATTTTTGCAATTTACGTTGCATTGTCCAATGTGCTGTTGTAATACAGTTTAGAATACAGTTAGTCTAAGCTTTATCATTTTTATTTATGGGTTGCAATTTAGAAAAAGTCAAAAACCGCACTCAAAATGCAATTTAGAGCTTTCTGGCAAGAGGAGACACCCAAATTATAATGTAACATGCCACTGTTTGTGCATGAACAAAGTTATACTGCAATTTTCCTTAGATACGCGATTAAAAAAAATAAATTTTTTGAATCCCCGGCGGAACACACTCCATAGGAATCAGCGCTTTTATACAGTATATCGCCTTTAAACACATATATTTAAACACGCGTTTACGATTTAAATCAAAACGCGATTCAAATCAATATAAATGTATATTTTGTAACGCATAGGTGACTATTCATTGTTATTAAAAAGACTTAAATTCGATCATGTTGTGATATTTAGAAATATAAATTTGTTTGGTGCGAGTGAGGTTTTATTTAATCTCTGACCAAGGGAAACGTTTCATTTTTTCAAAGAAATGTTTGTTAAAAAATAAAGTCATAGTTCCATGGGATTCAATCACAGACCATGTGACATGGGAGTCAGGAAACTAACACACAGCGCCACCAGATTTGATAACGCTATAAAAACGCTATAAAATAATGTGACTAGGCACAGAACAAGTTTACAGCACAGTACAATAATAAATGCTGACCATGACTTTAGAAGCATAAATTACCTTACACTCAATTTAAACACAAGCTGTCTTTAGCCCTCTAAGCTGGTTCATACAGAAATGTAGAGATCCAGGCTCAGAACACACAGCTTCATTAGCGAATACATATGCAGGACAACTAGAGAAGACGTTTTACAGAGGATGGATTTTTAGAAACATCCCATCAGTGACATCACTGAAGTCAACTCCTAGGTACTGTAACTGTCGTGTGGATAGTTTCACAAGAATCAGAGAAAGGTTTAAGCATCGCTTGTTCTAGATAAAAGTGCAAAAAAAAAACAACAACCCATAATGTACTTCTTTGCGGCTCTGTTTGCCCAAATCATATATTCACAACGTGAAATTTAGAAAATAATATTACGTAACCAAAATCCGCAATATGGAAACAGAACCTCTGTAATTGTTGATAGATTACGTACTCGTAACATTTTTACAAGACAAACTACAACATTTAAAAAATGACTTGTATGTACTTGATATCTCTAATCAATCCACGGCGACATTGTTAAAAGCAGAGTCCCAGCACAAAACGAAACTAAAACGCCCTGGGCATACCGTTTCGCGCTTCTTATTAGTTGCTCAAAAGTAATTTGACCGTATGAAATGCATAATATAAACCTAGAAACATATACGTGAGCAGTATTTACGTACTGTAGTATCGGTGTTAAGACATACCTCTCAAATACTGTAAATCATGTATGCTCCTATTCTTTTTATGCTCAGCTACTAAGATTTCCCTTCAGTGGTAAAATTCCATATGAATATTCAATACTTAAACGGGCACAGTTAAGACATTAAATATACATATACATACTGTATACAGTACAGTTTTCATATGGTAATATGTTTATGTTCCTAAATCAATCCCTTTTTTGAGCATGTGAAAGGCATGGTGAATCGATTCTCAAAAATTACTGTACTTTGCATGATTGGAAACAAATGCGTGATTGCGAAATGCTGTGGTGTACTTTTACAAAGACGGTCAATGAAAAAAAGAATGTTGACCAGGGCAATACTTTGAGTTTACACTTACAGCTTGTCCAAGGTCATTCATTATTAATACTATTAGTAATATCTTCGTTAAAGACTTTGATGGCCACAGCTCAAACATGAGAGGTTGAGCTTTATTAGCTCCACCTTGTGGAAATTCCGGATACTATTATTTTGCTTGTCGTATTATAGGAAAATTCACGGTAACTAGCTGTATTTACCGGTAACTCGCGGTATTTACCGGTAACTTGCGGTAGACTGCGTACGGCGTACTGGAAAATAATGCGGTATCGCCCGCTCATTTTGAATGTCTGCATCTGTAACTCTTCAGTTTACAGTGAAATTCTGCCAGAGCCTCACAACATTGTCCAATAATTCTTGTGTCGAATTTTTAGTTAAGCAGGATTTGAGCTACAGACCATAACAGTCCATAATAGACCAAAAAACAGAATTCACCTGCGATTCAGGTGTTAACAAAATGTGTTTACAAAGAAAGTGAAATACAGTAATACTACCAGCAATATAGATTCATAGATTTAGATATTTAGGTTCTTAAATTAATAATTATTAATTTCTTTAGATACATGATTACATATTATATTCTTGATCATAAAACAGATAATTCTGGTCCTGGAATCTGACTGGCTGACACCCTTCTGAAACGTTACCATAATCTCTGGTATACGGACACCCCAGAAATTTGACTTTTTACTGTATGATAAATTTTAAAGACTACTTCTTAGCGTAGATGAGAAAGCGTAGATAAAAAAGCTTGGATTCTCATGTATCTGATACAAGTATCTTTAAATACAGTCTTTGTTGTGCTCTTGAGGGTCCTTGTGATATTTTGAGCTCTTGTTGAATGATAAGTGTCGCAGTTTAAATAATTCACGTTGTTAGAAATTATTAAACGCTCTGTTAAAAGCAAGGGAGTTTTTATGTCCGTTATAGTAAAAGAAAATGCCTGGCAAAGTAGGGCTTGGATAGTTTCCAAGTGCTTGTACAAATGTGCTAAAGAAATGAACAAAAAAAGTCATTTATTCCTTTATCATATTGGCTAGCTAATGTCCTGTCCTCGTTAGTTAGATCAACGAAATGCTGTGGTGTTTGTCAATGAAAAAAATAAAAGTCTTTTAGTTTAAAATGACGGTTAGAGAGAATATGGACCAACGTAATACTTTGAGTTTACAGCTTGTCCAAAGTCATTCATTATTAATACTATTAGTAATATCTTCGTTAAAGGCTTTGATGCATAAAATATTTCTGCATAATTAAAATATTTATAACAAAGCTAGGTTGTTTACTTTTGCCCAACTGAGCAATCTTGCTTTCATAAAATATACCAACTTTTTAATGACTGATGATTAACATGCTTTAATACACAGTTTAAATTTAAAAGCTCAAATGCTGTACATGAGAGGTTAAGCTTTATTGGCTCCTCCTGGTGGTTTTACAAGGTGATTCCAGACACTTTCTGGTATGACATCAAATGACGCATTAAACCGCGTGTTACTGCGTGAAACTGCGTATTGATGTGACACGCCCACCGTGGTGTACCACAAAATACCCCACACGTTTTGAATGGCTGCATCTGTATATGAGCTCCACCAGTCAGGACAGGAGGCTTTACTGTACACAGAGAGGGGTGGGAGGGGGGAACAAGCTGATACCCTGGCTTTACATACTCTTAGAGTTTGCTTAATAGGGAATATAATATAAAAATATAGTACTAAAAATAAGATACACTCTACAGACATTAACAACAGCGACTGTCAGAGGACAGGACACAGTGACTCAGACACCCGTTGAATGGAAAGGGGCACTTTAATTTTCTGTACGGCTAATATTAAAGCCAATACTTTAATATTCTTTTCTATATGTTTATCAATAGTGGGTACTGGCCTAATTCAGCCCTGTTCCCGTTGTTAGGTGTTTTTCTCTGCAAAACTCTCTCTGCCGAAATGTTGTGTTTTCTTTCTTTTCTTTTCAGCATGGAATAAATCGCTTATCTTAAGAAATTAATAATGCTATTAATTTAACTATCTAAATATATGTATTTATATAGCTGGTAGTGTTACTGTAATCCACTTTCTTTGTAAACGTGTTTTATTTTTTAATTTTAATCAATAATTAGTATTAAAATTCTCATCATGATACATTGCTGCACTTCCACATCTTGTTAAAACATTAATTTGCCAGACTGTTTTTACAAATATCAGATACAGAACATGTACAAATAACCCTTTTGCCTCCTTTAACTTAAAGAATTCCGTGAAGAAATCCTAAATCATGAAACCATCACTTTTAATAATTCATCCAGATACACACACTCACACCGTAGCCAACAAGAAGCTATAATACTGGATTAATTTTTAAATATTCGGCTATATAAGAAACAAAGTAATTCTCTGATCGGGCATTAAACCGTCTGGGTGCAGCGCACTACATGACAGTCCATTGCCTATTACCACTATAAGCACAATAATATATTTTTTTAAAAAAGTATGTAAAATGTTTCCAAAATGTCCTCTTGTGATATTTTAGCTGCTTACACGACTCCATATTAATATTACTATGAAGAGGTATTAAATCCGTACAACTTTTATAAAATTCAAGTATTTTAAATGTTTAATTAAAAAGTAATAATCTTACAGCGTACACAAAGATTAAAAACGGATCACGAGGAAGAAAAATTACGTTTGTCATGCAAAAAAAGTGTTTTTTTAAATCAGTTATTTACAGCTTTTAAAGTCATGCAATGTTTGAGTTAGGCAGTGAAGAAAGATACAAGATGTTAAGATGTTTAACTGAGTCTTTTCTGCATGAGGACTGGACTTCTAAGTAACATTCTAGATTTATGGCAAGAAAGGGGTATAACTGATAAGGATTCCAGATGCCTGCTAGGAAATAACCCAGGGAAGGTAATCTAACACTGACCATTTGGCCAAAGTCTGTGAACTGTCCGGACACCGTGACCTCTCCCTATTACATAGCACTAAGCTACATCAGAAGCGGCAGAAAAGGGCTATATAAACTGGAAGTTTTGTATTGGCACTTGGAACAATAGTTCAGTTTTGTTGTTCCTTGCAGGAAGAAGACTTCAGTTTTATTGTTCCTTGCATGCAATAAAACTAATCTGTTTAAATTCATCTCGGGATTGAGAACTTATTTTTCTGTTACAACAGCAGGAACACGTCATTGTATCTTATTTTTTATTTCGTTTTTGAAAAAATCATTTGCTCACTGTGTTGATAAACTGTTCTTCAATTACTGGCAATAGTAAAAAATAATCCTCCCCCCCTCTTGTTTAATTTAAAGATTTTTGTGAAGAAATCCTTAAACACAAAACCATCACGTACAGATGCAGCCATTCAAAATGCGCGGGCGATACCGCATTATTTTCCGGTACGCTGTACGCAGTCTACCGCAAGCTACCGGTAAATACTGCGAGTTACCGGTAAATACCGCTAGTTACCGTAAATTCTCCTATAATACGACAAGCAAAATAATAGTATCCGGAATTTCCGCAAGGTGGAGCTAATAAAGCTCAACCTCTCATGTTTGAGCTGTGGCCATCAGTCTTTAACGAAGATATTACTAATAGTATTAATAATGAATGACCTTGGACAAGCTGTAAGTGTAAACTCAAAGTATTGCCCTGGTCAACATTCTTTTTTTCATTGACCGTCTTTGTAAAAGTAACACCACAGCATTTCGCAATCACGCATTTGTTTCCAATCATGCAAAGTACAGTGATTCACCATGCCTTTCACATGCTCATAAAAGAGATTGATTTAGGAACATAAACATATTACCGTATGCAAACTGTACTGTATACAGTATGTATATGTATATTTAATGTCTTAACTGTGCCCGTTTAAGTATTGAATATTCATATCTAATTTTACCACTGAAGGGAAATCTTAGTAGCTGAGCATAAAAAGAATAGGAGCATACTGCAAAGCGTGTGAAGGCCATAAACAATATTAATTTTGGAACATAAACATACAGTATATAGCTGGTCTTGGTACTTTAAAGAAAAAAATACACACCAGTATTCCATTTCTCCCTAAACATTTTAAGCTTCGAAGTCTTTAACTAACGTGATACCGGAGTCAACAAGCATACTTTTAGAATTTGATTAATAGGGAATATAATATGGAATCGCGTATCTAAAGAATTTAATAACGGTATGATTATATTCGTGTACTGCAACAGGGCTGTGTAAGGCTGTTTCGCCTCCCTGTTCATGCGAGTTGTCTTGTAGCCTACTGGTCTAGGTGCGTGACTAACAACGCACAGGTTGTGTGTTCGAATCCAGCTGGTGCTGGACTTTCCTTTTAACAAACATTTCTTCGAAAAAATAGAATAGCGATATTATGGACAATCAATTGACTTTTATATTTCAAAATATCGCAACATGATCGATATTTGCGATATTTTGAACATATCTTCCCTTCTGACAGCGGTTCCTGCTTCTATTGTGTGTGTGTGTGCAACAGAGGCTGGACAGTATGCGTTACAATATAAACATTTATATTGATTTAAATCGTGTTCTGATTTAAATCGCAAACGCGTGTTTAATTATGTGTTTTTTAATCATAATCATGCTAATGCATTTCTACATTTTCTGTATGAACCAGCTTAGAGGTTCATACAGAAAGACAGCTTGTGTTTAAATTGAGTGTAAGGTAATTTATGCTTCTAAAGTCATGGTCAGCATTTATTATTGTACTGTGCTGTAAACTTTTTCTGTGCCTAGTCACATTATTTTATAGCGTTTTTATTGCGTTATTAAATCCGGTGGTGCTGTGTGTTAGTTTCCTGACTCCCATGTCACATGGTCTGTGATTGAATCCCATGGAACTATGACTTTATTTTTTAACAAACATTTCTTTGAAAAAATGAAACGTTTCCCTTGGTCAGAGATTAAATAAAACCTCACTCGCACCAAACAAATTTATATTTCTAAATATCACGATATAATCGAATTTAAGTCTTTTTAATAATAATGAATAGTCACCTATGCGTTACAAAATATACATTTATATTGATTTGAATCGCGTTTTGATTTAAATCGTAAACGCGTGTTTAAATATATGTGTTTAAAGGCGATATACTGTATAAAAGCGCTGATTCCTATGGAGTGTGTTCCGCCGGGGATTCAAAACAATTATTTTAAATAGGCTGATAAAGCTTAGACTACTGTAACTGTATTCTAGCCTGTATTACAACAGAACATTGGACAATGCAACGTAAATTGCAAAAATGCACTTGGAATCTGTCCAAGCCCTCCTACAAAAATTATTTAGACTGCGACACTGATCATTCATCTCTAAATAAACTTTATTTTATATAGTGTTTTAAGCGAATAGGTAATTAGATTGCTCATAAACCTAATCGCTTTTTCTACATAAACACAGCGTGATTGCTCTCTGAAAATGCTTTTCCTTTATATTTACAGTAGGCTCAGATTTCAACTATAGATCGTATTATTATAAACTTTCTTGGAAAAATGTATTTTATGTAAACCATGTTTGCTATTAATTCATTTAGGGCTAAAATACGTTCATTGTCTTCCAATCGAGTCGAGTTGACATTGGAAGCTTGCCACACCCGGACTGTTAAACCAACGCATTAGCACGTCAAAGCCCATTGAGGGTATTGAGCCAGTATTGGCTTTAGTATTCCCCCCCTCTCCCCTCAGTTCAATTCAATTCAATTCAAGGTGTTTTATTTGCATGACAGATGGGTACAAGCAGTGTTGGGTATGTATATTGTAACGCTTACGGCAGACAGGCACTGTGTAAGAGCCGGCGTACCAGAGCAGCGCACCGAGGGAGCGTCTGCATTTATAACTTAGTTTTTAAAATAAGTCAAGCAATATGAAGCATCTCCTTTTACTTTTAAGTCCCCTAAATACATTGAGCACAGCTTTCTCACCACTTAAGATTGCTTTTGATACCATCCTTACACAAAGCAGGAAATCTTAGTGCCTGAGCATAAAAAGAATAGGAGCATACTGCAACGCGTGTGAAGTCCATAAACGATATTAATTTTGGAACTTAAACATACAGTATATGGCTGGTCTCGGTACTTTAAAGAAAACATACACACCAGTATTCCATTTCTCCCTAAACATTTTAAGCATCGAAGTCTTTAACTAACGTGATACCGGAGTCAACAAGCATACTTTTAGAATTTGATTAAAAGGGAATATAATATGGAATCGCGTATCTCAAGAAATTAATAACGATATAATTATATTCATGTTGCAAAAGAACTGCAACAGACATAAAAACTCCCTTGCTTTTAACAGAGCGTTCCATAATTTCTAACTACGAAAATGATTTAAACTGCGACACTTATCATTCAACCAGAGCTCGAAATATCAAAAAAGGATCCTTTAGAGCACAGCAAAGACTGTATTAAAAGAATCGCGTATCTCAAGAAATTAATAAAATATAATTATATTCGTGTAATTCGTATAATTATATAATCAGTTTCGATCAAGGTCTCTAAAACAAACAAGAAAAAGAGGATTTTCGGAGGGCAATTACGCTGTATTTATATAGAATAAGTGATTTATGAGCAATCTAATTTCTTGTTCGTTTAAAACAGTGAAATGTCAGCTGCAAAAGATCGCACCAGAAACAGCACTCTCTCTGCCTGTCATAGACGTTCAGGAAAGGCTGAATGAAGTCATGTCAAGTACAATAATTCGGTGATCAATAATAACAGTTGTAGGACAAGAAACAAAAGATAGTGAAAACTTAAGATTTTTAAGGCTAAAACTCAAATTCATTCTACAAATTAATGCAAATGAAAATTCAGGACGTTAAAGTGCTAGAGGTGTAAAAAATACAAAAATGCACATGAGCAAAAAGTTTAAGAAATTGAGCAAACAGAAAAAAAGCCATGCCTATAGTGCAGAAGAGGGATGCAGGAACACTTGCTTAGATATACAAAAAAATCACAAAAAGGTGTATGTTACAAAAGAACATGCAAACATGTACATCAATTTCCCTTCGCGATCAATAGTCTTATCTATAAACATGAAACAGAGTGAGGAATCAGAAATTAGCATGCATACAAAACAGCAATTCTGTCAGTGAGCCCTAAATGAATTAATAGCAACTATGGTTTCATGGAGGGCTTCTCAGATAGTTGGGCATTCAGGTAAACTGCCAGGTGAAAGGATTTGTAAACATATTTTGTTAAAGCAAGTCAGTTTTTTCCGCAACACATAAAAGACATTTTTCCAAGAAAGTTTAGCCTTTGTCACTAAAGAAACCACTAAATAAAGACATAAATATAGAAATCTTAAGATTTGTTTTATTTAATGTTGGTAGCAGGATGAACTGTCAGGTTGAGCTAAGTGTATATTTTGTTGCAGAGTTGCTGCAAGATGTTAACAGAGAAAAAGGTATTTAGAAATGAGTTATTTCAAGATGAAAATTTTCAGAATAATTGCAAATCTAGCAGGATAGAGAAAGCACAGAAAACAGGCAGTTAGATTGATCAGATTAGTATGAAAAGTCATTTAGCAAAGGGAATGAGAAGAGTGACAAACTAGTATACTTTAGATCTTTCAATCTAGGATTAGATTGTAATCGTTTTTATTTGTCAAATACGTGATTGTATTTCTGAATGTTATGTGACACCTACAGTAGTTCACTGCTTTTAATACATCGAATTAAGAAAGTTATGTGTAGCACTTTAGATCTTTTTTCTGAACCAGGGAAAATCTGATCATGTTTCTCTAACAATAATAAAAAACTTTATTTTACATATCGCCTTTAAAAGTGGCATCTCAAAGCAATACAGTAGATCGAAAAACAGTTAAAAGGGACCAAATTAAATACCGGACAATCGCAAACGTGTTTTCAATAAAATTATTTTATTCATTCAGCAGTTTGTGAGAGGGACATCCAGCAGAGAGAGACACACACACCGGTTTTCATCGACAAAATTGTTTTTTTTTTCAATTCCTCTTGTCTAACAGGAATGTTTTGTTTGTGGACAGACTGTTAGACTAGAGGAAAAGAGCACCTCCTCCTAAGAAGCATTAATCGCGTATCTAAGGAAAATTGCAGTATACCTTTGTTCATGCACATCATTATACAGTATCTCATTTTATATTTCGATAAAAAAAATAGTTTACCCAGCCACTATTGTTGTTATTGTTTTTATCCTGTAAAGCGCTTTGAGGGGCGCCACACCATCCTTACACAAAGCAGAAACTGATTGTATTTTCCGATAACATACGAGTGCAAAGATTACAGATTTTAATCATCTTTTTTCTGAACCAGGGAAAATCTGATCATGTTTCTCTATAAAAATAATAAAAAACTTTATTTTGCATATCACCTTTAAAAGTGGCGTCTCAAAGCAATACTGTAGACCGTAAAAACAGTTAAAAGGGAGCAAGGTAAATACCAGACAATCGCAAACGCGTTTTCAATAAAATTATTTTATTCATTCAGCATTTTGTGAGAGGGACATCCAGCAGAGATGCAAGTTAAAACAATTGGGTCGAAAACCTGGGCGCAACACCATTTCCTTTTTCTGATCACTCTCTTTCTGGATACACATCTCACCTGTCCTGTTCTTTGTTTTCCTGGTTTGCTGATTATGCCTGCTGCGGTCCACTCCTACCCTCACACCTAAAGAATACTATTTTACATTTCTTGGCGCAGTTCATTAACCCTTGTATATGCTGTCCGCGCCCAAAATGCAATTTAAAAAAAGTCAAAAACCGCGCTCAAAATGCAATTTAGAGCTTAATAAGATACACTCCACAGGCAAAATTAAAGACAAAATTAAAGACGATTAAAATCTGTAATCTTTCCACTTGTACTGTGAGTCATCGGAAAGTTTCTGCTTTGTGTAAGGATGGTGAGAAAGCTGTGCTCAATGTATTTAAGGGACTTAAAAGTAAAAGGAGATGCTTCATATTGCTTGACTAATTTTAAAAACTAAGTTATAAATGCAGACGCTCCCTCGGTGCCGCGCCGGGTGTAAATATCAAAGTATACATTTCCAACAAGAATTGTACCCATCTGTCATGCAAATAAAACACCTTGAATTGAATTGAATTGAGGGAGAGGGGGGGGGAGGGGGACAGAGATACTGTAGACAGGACTCAAGGCAAATAAGACAGCAACATACGAAACGTTTGCACGTACTGTATAGTTAAGTTATTACTTGGTTTTCAAAGTGCAATGAAATACAATATTGTTGTTGCTGCTGTTCTGGTTGTTTTTATCCTGTAAAGCGTTTTGAGAAGCCACCTTTAAAGGCGATATATACTGTAAAATCGCTGATTCTTATGGAATGTGTTCCGCAGGAGATTCAAATTTTTATTTATTTTTTAATCGCGTGTCTAAGGAAATCTCAGTATAACTTTGTTCATGAACAAACAGTGGCATGTTACATTATCATTAGTTTTTTTTAACAAGGCTCACCAGCTGGATTCGAACACACAACCTGTGCGTTGTTAGTCACGTACCTAGACCAGTAGGCTACAAGACAACTCGCATGAACAGGGAGGCGAAACAGCCTTACACAGCCCTGTTGCAGTACACGAATATAATCATACCGTTATTAAATTCAATATCTACAACGGGCACAGTAAAGACGTTTAGAGTAAGTCTTTCTACGACAGACCAACGGACCACGAGTGCCCCTGTCGGTCAACCAATCACGAACCGTGGTACCCAACGTCATCTTGTGTCATGATACGCGACACCGCAGCCAATTACCTGCAGTACGTGTCTGTACCGCGCACTTTGAATGGCTGCATCTGTATAATTAATCCAGCTGGTTCCCTGTTGAATGACGCTGATGGACCAGGTTCAATTCCAGGCGGTGTACTATATAGAACAGTTTAACCCTTTTTTTAAAAATTCCAAGTGAAATTGTTGGCTGATTACTGACTGCTAACATTTGGATTAAGACAAAATATAGATTTTCTCAATTTGGGTGTAATCCTGAAAGAGACACATCATGTTCACAATAAGCTATAAAAGTGGACTATTTTTATGAATCTGGTTCTATGAGAAACAAACCAAACGTAATGCTCTGATCGCACTTTGAACAACCTGGGTACTGCTCGCTACAGTGCTCATTATCAATACAAGGACAATATAAGTTTTTTTTAAAGAAACCCTTGAACGTATTCACAAGATTTTAAACTGACACTTTCTACGAGCATGACTATAGGCCACATGAACTTGTGATCAATCATCCATAGAAAAGCATCCATAGAAAAGCAGATAAGGGGAAACAGACACTTTGCTGCATGTTTAATTTGTCTATACTTTCCCACTCCAACAAGCCTTTTTGATAGAGAATGCAGCAATACAGTGCCACTTTTTCTAGGTTTTATGATCAGAGAGTTAATTGGCGTACAGGGATAATTTAATTAATTGCATTTATATTATGTATTTAATCCAGAATGATGTCAATTGCAAACTACATATACAGATGCAGCCATCTAGAATGTGCAAGGTATACCACAGAATGCCACTGATTGAAATACAGCATTGTTTTTTTTTCATATAATCTGATGCAAAACTGCACTACTCTGTAAAACTACCAGGTGGTGCATTGAACCATTAAAATAACACAGCGGCATTTGATTGCCAGACAGATCAGTACAGTATTAATAGTTTATTAGCCAACAGTGCCTTCCTGCACTATTGGATATTAGCGTCATACCAGTGACAATCAATTTAATTAAAAACACTGATTACATTGTTGTTACCATGTTTCTATTACAACTCCAAATTAGACATGGCATAATACTGTATTATTATTTTTTTTAAGAAAGAATTATTAGTAATTGAAATTAGTAATATAAATCATAATTAGAAACAGGTAATTATTTTTTAGATTTTAATTATAAAATAGTTTTATTAAACAATTATTTTATTTAAACAATTTAATTAAACACAATATCTGATTCAAAGTCATTTATGGAGTTTATAACAAATGTTTTGAAAGGATGACAACAGCCAAGTTCAATCAGCCTAAGATATTACCTGTGATCCTCTTCTCTCCCTTGCATATCTTTTGATCCCTCCTCACACCTGAAGAAGGCTCCACAGCTGAAATATTGTGTTTCTTTTCTTCTCTTTTCAGCATGGAATAAACCTTTACTTGTTCCTTTGCAGCCTATGCATGATAACACAGCTACAGATGCAGCCATTCAAAGTGCGCGGTACAAACACGTACCGGAGGTAATTGGCTACGGCGTCGCGCATTGTGACGCACGATGACGCGCTGTACCGCGGTACGTGACTGGTTGACCGACAGGAGCACTCGTGATCCTTTGGTCTGTCGTAGAAAGATTTACAGTTGAAAATACCTGTGAAACCGGTTTAATTCGTCACAGCCAGCACTCCCGCAGAGAGGGGGGTTGTACTCGTTAATGTCTTAGCACAAAGCAGAAACTTCTTGTATTTTCCGATGACATACAAGTGGAAAGATTACAGATTTTAATCGTCTTTTTTCTGAACCAGGGAAAATCTGATCATGTTTCTCTATAACAATAATAAAAAACTTTATTTTACATATCACCTTTAAAAGTGGCATCTCAAAACAATACAGTAGATGTAAACCACAGATTACAAAGTAAATACCCAGACAAACGCAAATGCGTTTTTAATAAGATGCTTTTATTCGTTCATAATCCGACGATCTCAGGAAGACTAATCGGGTATGGCTTTTTTTCTGGAAAACCATAACTCTGGTCTTGTCCAGATTGACTGTCAGCGCTCAGGTCTGACAGTGCTGCTCCAGCAGCGCCAGGTTCTGCGGCAGCCTCTGTTCTGTGGGCGACAGCAGGACCAGGTCGTCTGCAAAGAGCAGGAACTCGATTTCTGTAATTAATGCAGATCAGTAAATCAAGGGACAAAACAGTTATTGCGCCCTGCTCCTCAATGGGCTTTGACGTGCTAATGCGTTGGTTTAACAGTCCCGGTGTGGCAATGTTTTTTATTATTGTTATAGAGAAACATGATCAGATTTTCCCTGGTTCAGAAAAAAAGATCTACAGTACTGTACTGTATACTAGTTTGTCACTCTTCTCATCCCCTCTTTGCTAAATGGCTTTTGAATACAGTCACATGAAGACAGAGGTGAAACAGCCCTACACAGCCCTGTCGCAGTACACGAATAGAATTATATCTTATTAATTTCTTGAGATACGCGATTCTTTTAATACAGTCTTTGCTGTGCTCTAGAGGATCCTTGTGATATTTTGAGCACTGGTTGAATGATAAGTGTCGCAGTTTAAATAATTTTCGTAGTTAGAAATTATGGAACGCTCTGTTAAAAGCAAGTTAGTTTTTATGTCTGTTGCAGTTTTTTTGCAACATGAATATAATTATATCGTTATTAATTTATTTAGATACACGATTCTATATTATATTTCCTTTTAATCAAATTCTAAAAGTATGCTTGTTGACTCCGGTATAATGTTAGTTAAAGACTTCAATGCTTAAAATGTTTAGGGAGCAATGGAATACTGGTGTGTATGTTTTCTTTAAAGTACCGAGACCAGCCATATACTGTATGTTTAAGTTCCAAAATTAATATCGTTTATGGCCTTCACACGCGTTGCAGTTTGCTCCTATTCTTTTTATGCTCAGCTACTAAGATTTCCCTTCAGTGGTAAAATTCCATATAAATATTCAATACTTAAACGGGCACAGTTAAGACATTAAATATACATATACATACTGTAGCAGCGAGGCTTATTAATAAGAAAGAATTAAGTGTTCTGAGCTTTCCCAAAGGAGGCCCCATCTCTGTTCATCTCTGTGGTGCAGACACAGAGAAACTATTCATGCAGGCTGATTTAAGGTTCCTTTGATAAGGGACAGCTCCCAAAGGGGGATGCATTTAGCTAAGCCTGGCTATCATGATCAATGGTCATCCATTGGCGCCTATCTGTCTAGGGAGTGCCAGATGGACATCTGGACTGCATTCCTAAGTGTCAGGAGTAAGTGACTCATATCTCACCTTGATCAACCAATCAGGGACTGGTAGGGCCGAGTAACCCGCGTGGGACTCTGATGCCCATGGAACTTTCGAGCTGAAGTTCCTTCAGGTAAAAACAGGCAACACAGAGAGCCTGAGAGATTCAGTGGAGGATTCTGTGGACTTTTCTAAAGGGAATTCAAAGGAGAATTCCAGGGCAGGACGGCCCAGGAGCAGAAGGCTCCCAAGGGCAGGACATTCTCGCAGCGCGCCTCCTGACCATCCTGAGACTCAGCCCGGACAACCACGGAACGGGCCAGTGTGTCCGAGTGCCAGAACTTTCCTTTGTTCTAAGAGTCTAGAGCGGAGATTGGCAGAGAGTAACCAGAGGATCCACCCGAGGTTAGCATCAGCAGCAAGCCTCATGAACAGTTTGGAACTTTGGACAGCTGAATCACTATTCAGAACTAGCTCTTCATCAGGAACGAACCGGTCCTCTTCCTGACTTGCTGGGACCCACAGTCATCTTTTCTCCTGTGCGCAAACTTTGCTAGTTAAAGCCAACACTAACTAGCCGGTCAGTGAGCATCTGCAGCGCACCATCGCAAACCGCATAACACAGCCTGGCACCTAGCCAGAGAGCACGGATTGGACAGCAACAAGCCAGCAACTGTTTCTTTGTGCCCGCAGGAGATCTGAATCCCCAGAGATTGGATGAGTATTCAACTTCAATGCATTACAGCTCGAGAATTCAATTGTTATCCCAACCAGTTGATATCAATTTAATTCCTAAGAGTTATGTACTTGTTTTGAGTATCCAATGTAGAACTTATAACCAAGTGCATTTACGAAACAGTCTAAATGAATGATATACTGAACGTATGTCCTCTTGATATATGTAACTCTTTGTAACTGACTGAATATATACCTTTTGTATTCTGATAACCCTCTCGATAAGATCTGTTAGGTTTATATGCATATTCTATGTATTAATAAATGTATCCTCGTGTATTAGTACCTGTGTGTGTGTGTTGTTTGAGTTATATCGCATGGTTGGATTCTAAAGCCATCAAAAGAATCAATTTTGTGATTTACTGCTACAATTAATAATTGTCCCAGTAAATGCCCAAACCCTACAGAACTGGTGTCTTCAGAGAGCACACTACATTTAATTTGGCGTCCCTGGGTGGGCTATGGCAACGCTACAATACTGTATATAGTACAGTTTGCATACGGTAATATGTTTATGTTCTTTAATCAATCTCTTTTATGAGCATGTGAAAGGCATGGTGAATCGATTCTCAAAAATTACTGTACTTTGCATGATTGGAAACAAATGCGTGATTGCGAAATGTTGTGGTGTTACTTTTAAAAAGACGGTCAATGAAAAAAAGAATGTGGACCAGGGCAATACTTTGAGTTTACACTTACAGCTTGTCCAAGGTCATTTATTATTAATACTATTAGTAATATCTTCGTTAAAGACTTTGATGGCGAAAGCCGAAACATGAGAGGTTGGGCTTAATTAGCTCCACCTTGTGGAAATTCCGGATACTATTATTTTGCTTGCGGTATTATAGGAGAATTTACGGTAACTAGCGGTAGACTGCATACAGCGCACCGGAAAATAATGCGGTATCGCCCGTGCATTTTGAATGGCTGCATCTGTACCTACTTAAACAACTTTAGGTATAGGTAACTATGCTTATGCACCCAAGTCCAGATGTAACACTGTGAGACAAGCTTTATTACAACTAGCACATAACAAGAAGTTCCAATTAGATAGTATCAGTTAAATGTTTGCACTTAGAAGATATTTAAATCATAATTGTGTGAAATGGAGCAATAAAACTGTTGTTGAAATACCACAGTAGCCTGCATTTTTTCTTCTCAAGTTAAAAATAATATAAATTTGTAGTTAATCCTACTGTTGACTGATTTACTCAATTACCTCCTGAAAAAAGAAATGCAAATGTTTTTGATGGAAGGAAGCAATGAATGCTTGCCATCCTAAGCACATTTAATGATCTAATTATAGTTTCTATCTACTGTTCATGGGAAAAGCAGGAAATGTATTTATTTTTTGTTATAAATTATTTGATGTACATCAGGCAACACATTTATAGTTGGGCACAGTAGACATTATAGGAAGATCAAGGAACTCAACTAGGTACATATGCAGCCATTCAAACTGCGCGGTACAAACCTCTACAGCACACAACTACCCACAAGCTACCGCGGCGTACCACGGTATGCGATTGGCTGGCCAAAATGACTGACAGGGGCACTTGTGGTGGTCAGTAGTAAAAATATTTAATCATTTAATCTCTTTTCTGTGCACATTTTAATCTGCTTAGTATTGAATATGTATATGGAATTTTACAACTAAAGGGAAATTTTAGTAGCTGAGCATAAAAGAATAGGAGCATAGCACATCTGATGGTCATAAACGATATTAATTTAGGAACATATAAACATATTATGTAAACTGTATATTGCTGGTGTTGGTATTTTAAAGAAAAAATACACACCAGTATTCCATTTCTCCCTAAACATTTTAAGCATCAAAGTCTTACATGTGGTTATTTCGGAAACGTTTTTACACGCTCCTTCTGACAATGTTACTGTACGTTTATATACAGTACTTTGTGAGGAAAGTGATAGTTTTAAGCTTTTCTGAGAATACGCTCGATATCGGAGTAAACAAAAGCATACTTTTAGAATTTGATTCATAGGGAATATAATATAGAATTGCGGATCTAAAGAAATAAATAACGATATAATTACATTCATGTACTGCAACACAGCAGTACACGCTGTACAATGTCTGTTGATTCTGTATGTGTAGGGCTGTTTCACCTCTCCTAACGCGACCTTGAGGGTGGTACTGTGGTCTACGTTCCTGACTGTAACACAAACAGTAGTGTAGCGGCGAGGCTTATTAATAAGAAAGAATTAAGTGTTCTGAGCTTTCCCAAATGAGGCCCCATTTCTCTGTTCATCTCTGTGGTGCAGCCACAGAGAAACTATTCATGCAGGCTGATAAGGTTCCTTTGATTAAGGTTCCTTTGATAAAGGACAGCTCCCAAAGGGGGATGCACTTAGCTAAGCCTGGCTATCATGATCAATGGTCATCCATTGGCGCCTATCTGTCTAGGGAGTGCCAGATGGACATCTGGACTGCATTCCTAAGTGTCAGGAGTAAGTGACTCATATCTCACCTTGATCAACCAATCAGGGACTGGTAGGGCCGAGTAACCCACGTGGGACTCTGATGCCCATGGAACTTTCAGCCAATCAATGAGCTGAAGTTCCTCCAGGTAAAAACAGGCAACACAGAGAGCCTGAGAGATTCAGTGAGATTCAGTTGAAGATTCAGTGAGAGATTCAGTAGGATTCAGAAGGGATTCAGGAGAGTTCTGTGGACTATTCTAAAGGGAATTCAAAGGAGAATTCCAGGGCAGGACATTCTCGCAGCGTGCCTCCTGACCATCCTGAGACTCAGCCCGGACAACCAAGGAACGGCCAGTGTGTCCGAGTGCCAGAACTTTCCTTTGTTCTAAGAGTCTAGAGCGGAGGTTGCCAGAGAGTAACCAGAGGATCCACCCGAGGTTAGCACCAGCTGCAGGCCTCGTGAACAGGTCGGAACTGTGGACAGCTGATCACCATTCAGAACTAGCTCTTCATGAGGAACGAACCGGTCCTCTTCCTGACTTGCTGGGACCCACAGTCATCTTTTCTCCTGTGCGCAAACTTTGCTAGTTAAAGCCAACACTAACTAGCCGGTCAGCAGCGCACCGTCGCAAGCCGCACAGCACAGCCTGGCACCGAGCCAGAGAGCGCGGATTGGACAGCAACAGCCTGAAACTATTATTTGTGCCCGCAGGAGATCTGAATCCCCTGAGATTGGATGAGTATTCAACTTCACTGCATTACAGCTCGAGAATTCAATTGTTATCCCAACCAGTTGATATCAATTTAATTCCTAAGAGTTATGTACAGATGCAGCCATTCAAAATGAGCGGTAAAAACAGTAACCACCCCGCGGGGCACCGTAGGGCACCGCAGGGCAAGTGATTGGCTGGCCAAAATGACCGACAGGGGCACTCGTGGTGCATTGGTTGGTAGTGCAAAGATTTAATCATTTAATGTCTTTACTGTGCACATTTTAATCCGCTTAGTTTTGAATATTTATATGGATTTTACCACTAAAGGGAAATTTTAGTAGCTGAGCATAAAAAGAAGAGTAGCATAACGCATCTGAAGGTCATAAACGATATTAATTTAGGAACATAAACATTACTGTATGTATGTAAACTGTACTGTGTATGGCTGGTCTTGGTAGTTTAAAGAAAAAATACACACCAGTCTTCCATTTCTCCCTAAACATTTTAAGCATGAAAGTTTTATGAAACGGTACACAAATATGCGATTGCTGTATAGAATTAATTTTAATGTTTACATCTTCCGCCTGAGAACAGTCACCCGTTGCTACCCAACGCAGAAACACAGCCACTAACTAGCAAAGAGAGGACATTAGCTACCCAATATGATAAAGAAATAAATGATTATTTTGTTTATTTCTTTTGCACATTTATTTGAACATTTCCATCGATTGTACAAGCACTTGGAAACTGTCCAATCTCTAGTTCATCAGGCATTTTACCGGTCTGGCGCCGGTCTGTGTCTTCCAGGATATAATGCCAGCGAACTCTTGTTTTTATGTCGACTATAACAGACAATCTCCTTTGCTTTTAACCGAGCGTTTAATAATTTCCTAAAATGAAAATGATTTACTTTATTTCCCTCACGGGATCAATAAAAGTATCTATAATCTGTCTAAACTATGGGACAGAATTCTGGGGTCTCCCCATACCAGAGATTATGGTAGGGCTTCAGAATGGTGATTGGCTGACACCATCTGACACCCCTCTGATTGGAGAAAAAAGACGTGCTGGTGTGCTATACACACTACCAGGAAGAGGATTTCTTTCTATTCAAAACGTGTATTTTAAAAGTTTAAGAAGTAAAAACCTTACAGCGTACACAGATTTCTAAACTGATCAGGATCGTTATCTTTGTCTTATGCATAATAATGTTCACCGCTCTGTCCAGCAAATTAATAATAAACTTTATTTTATATAGCGTTTTAAACGAATAAGTAATTAGATTGCTCATAAACCTAATCACTTGCTTTTTCTTTTTATTTAGGCTCAGATTTCAACTATAGATCGTATTATTAATAACCATAATAACAACCAACCAACAAAAACAACCATATAAACATAATACCAACCAAAAACATAGATAACAACCACAATACAAAATCAAATATATCAAACCATTTTACTCTCGCAAAGTCCTCCAATTATCATAATCCCGCCCCTTATGCAAAACCAAACCTTCCTCCCATCCCAGTTTATCCTGTTTATCATAAACAAAATCCACCTCAATTTTCAACATAAAGCATTACACAAAATCAATGCCTCAACACTCCATACTCAACAACGATAATTCACAAACAGCCAGAACATGTAACTACACATTTCCAAACAGACCTATTTTCCATAGCCCCGCCCCTTATGCAAAACCAACATCCCTCCCCTGTTCTCTCTCTCCCCTGGCGGTTGTAATTGTTTTTATTTTCAAATAAATTTTAGCAAAGTCATGTATTTTAAAAATCTTAAGATTTTTATATTTATGTCTTTATTTAGTGGTTTCATTAGTGACAAAGGCTAAACTTTCATGGAAAAATGTCTTTTATGTAAACCATGTTTGCTATTAATTCATTCAGGGCTAAAATATGTTCATTGTCTTCTAATGAAAGAAGGGTTCCTTTAGCCGTAGTCGGGTTGAAATTAGAAGCTTGCCACGCCCGGACTGTGACACCAACGCATTAGCATGTTAAAGCGATTTCATTGAGGAGCCTAGCCTTTAACTAGTAAGTACTGTACTTACTGGGTTTTTGAGGGGGGGGAGGTGTCTTTCGCTGGAAATCTCGCCTCCTACTTTGAAAATACCCGTGAAACCGGTTCAATTCGTCACAGCCAGCACCCCAGCAGAGAGGGGGGTTGTACTTGCAGTGTATACAGTACACGCGTTATGCTCTTCGTTAATGTCTAAGCCGTAACATATAATTATATCTCATTTTGTATTTCTTAAAAAAAAATCGTTTTCCCAGCCTAACAGTATTGTTTTTAACCTGTAAAGCGCTTTGAGGAGCCACCTTTAAAGGCGCTATATACAATAAAGTTCATTATTATTACTATTGTAAATTTGCTGGACAGAGAGGTGAACATTATTACACAGAAAACAAAGATAGCGATTTATGTTGCATTGTGTATCGTGCTGCTTTAATACAGTTTTAAATAATTAAAAGTCTAAACAGTATCAGTTTTATTTATGGGTTTTAAATAAAGGTGATTTAAACGCGATTTAAATCAATATAAATGTTTATATTGTAACGCATAGGTGACTATTCATTGTTATTAAAATGACTTAAATTCGATCATGTTGTGATATTTAGAAATATACATTTGTTTGGTGCGAGTGAAGTTTTATTTAATCTCTGAGCCGTACTGATTCTTCTGGAAGCCAGTTTCCGCCAGGGAGTAAAAAAAAAAACACACTATGGTATTCTCTCCAATGCAGTGCAGTTAAAAACATACCTCTGATGCTGCTCCTAAATGAATATCGTTTATGACCATCTGAAGCTTTATGCTCCTTTTCTTTTTTCCAGTGGATTGAACAGGGAGAGGCATTTCATGATGTACTTTTCACTGATGAAACAACAGTGGCTCTGGAACAGTTTTCAACCATGTCGTTTTATAAAAAGGGGAGATATGTACACGTTACTGAAGCTAAAAGTTTAGCCTTTGTCACTAATGTAACCACTAAATAAAGACATATAGAAATCCCTACGTTACAGACTGTATATGGCTGGTATTGGTAGTTTAAAGAAAAAATACACACCAGTATTCCACTTTCTCCCTAAACATTTTAAGCATCAGAGTCTTACATTGGTTATTTCGGAAACGTTTGTACGTGCTCCTTCTGACCATGTTACTGTTTACTGTTACTGACCATATTAAGTTTAAGTGCCTGTGGGCACTTTTCCTGTCCGTGGGGTGTGGACTGTCTTTCATTAGAAGGTTAGTCTGTTCTACTCTGAGAATGTAGAGGGGGTGGAAAGTGCCCGCGGTCTTTAATTAGTATTAAAATTCGCACTGATTCCCTTGCGAAGATACGGACATAGGAATATTCGTGCGTGGTCAAAAAATGGCATAAAAACGACTAAGTGAAGGCTGTGAAAACATTCACAATGTACTTTATACACAAAGCAAATATACCCCCCCCCCCCTCTCAATTCAATTCAAGCTGCTTTATTAGCATGACAGATGGGTACAATCAGTGTTGGGTATTTACTTTGCTTTGAGATGCCACTTTTAAAGGTGATATATAAAATCAAGGCTTTAACTTGCTTTAACTCCGCAAGTCTGAGTTCTTGTGTCTGTCCTATCCGAACCCGAAAGTATTACAATATGTATCTTTATAGCAGGTGGTGTACAGCTTTTTAGTATAGATTACACTTTTCTAAAATGTATTTAAAAAATAAAAACGATTACAATCTAATCTTTCCACGTTTGATCCCAAAATAAATCTAAACGGGGAGAAAGCTATGCTGAAAGTTTATTAAGATACTTAGAAGACAAAGATATCAATTTATGTTGCATTTGTCTGATTGTGAATCAAAAAACACATATATTTAAAGCCGCATTTGCGATTTAAATCAAAACGTTATTTAAATCAATATAAATGTTTATATTGTAACGCCTAGGTGACTATTCATTGTTATTAAAATGACTTAAATTCGATCATGTTGTGATATTTAGAAATATAAATTTGTTTGGTGCGAGTGAGGTTTTATTTAATCTCTGACTCAGTGATGGCCTGGCATGGTGAGTTGCGCTGGCAGCTATGTGGTGTTACGCAGTGGTGACCTGACACGGTGAGCTGCCCTGGCAGCTGTATGATGCAGTGGTGGCCTGGCACCGTGAGGTGTGCTGGCAGCTGTGTGGTGTGACGCAGTGGTGGCCTGGTACGATGAGGTGCGCTGGCAGCTGTGTGGTGTGACGCAGTGGTGGCCTGGCACGGTGAAGTGCGCTGGCAGCTGTGTGGTTTGACGCAGCTGGTGGCATGGCACTGTGAGGTGCGCTGGCATCTGTGTGATGCAGTGGTGGCCGGGCACGGTGAGGTGCGCTGGCAGGTGGGTGATGCAGTGGTGGCCTGGCACCGTGAGGTGCGCTGGCAGCTGTGTGGTGTGACGCAGTGGTGGCCTGGCACGGTGAAGTGCGCTGGCAGCTGTGTGGTGTGACGCAGTGGTGGCCTGGTACGGTGAGGTGCGCTGGCAGCTGTGTGGTGTGACGCAGTGGTGGCCTGGCACGGTGAAGTGCACTGGCAGCTGTGTGGTGTGACGCAGTGGTAGCCTGGTACGGTGAGGTGCGCTGGCAGCTGTGTGGTGTGACGCAGTGGTGGCCTGGCTCGGTGAAGTGCGCTGGCAGCTGTGTGGTGTGACACAGTGGTGGCCTGGTACGGTGAGGTGCGCTTGCAGCTGTGTGGTGTGACGCTGTGGTGGCCTGGCACGGTTACATGCGCTGGCAGCTGTGTGGTGTTACGCAGTGATGGCCTGGCATGGTGAGGTGCGCTGGCAGCTATGTGGTGTTACGCAGTGGTGGCCTGACACGGTGAGGGGCCCTGGCAGCTGTATGATGCAGTGGTGGCCTGGCACAGTGTGGTGCGCTTGCAGCTATGTGACGCAGTGGTGGCCTGGCACGGTGAGGTGCGCTGGCAGCTGTGTGATGCAGTGGTGGTCGGGTATGTAGAGGTGCACTGGCAGCTGTGTGTTGTGACGCAGTGGTGGCCTGGCACGGTGAGGTGCGCTGGCATATAATGAATATATTCATGTGCATCCAACACACAGTTCAACGCTAGCAACTACACAAAATCTAAAATATGAGCTCTACTTGCCACTTACAATACCAACAGTACCAGCTAACTTTAGCAGTGACATTTTCATGGATCTTTTTAACAATAAAATTTACAACATCAGACTTCAGACACAATTAAACAGGCCTCAAAAAAGTCTGGTACAAACATTTTCAGCATGGTGAAACATGGTGAACATTTCCACCACTGCGTCACACCACACAGCTGCCAGCGCACCTCACCGTGCCAGGCCACCACTGCATCACCCAGCTGCCAGCGCACCTCACCGTGCCAGGCCACCACTGCATCACACAGCTGCCAGCGCACCTCACCGTGCCAAGCCACCACAGCGTCACACCACACAGCTGCCAGTGCACCTCTACATACCCGACCACCACTGCATCACACAGCTGCCAGCGCACCTCACCGTGTCAGGCCACCACTGCATCACACAGATGCCAGCGCACCTCACCGTGCCATGCCACCAGCTGCGTCAAACCACACAGCTGCCAGCGCACCTCACCGTGCCAGGCCACCACTGCATCACACAGCTGCCAGCGCACCTCACCGTGCCAAGCCACCACAGCGTCACACCACACAGCTGCCAGTGCACCTCTACATACCCGACCACCACTGCATCACACAGCTGCCAGCGCACCTCACCGTGCCCGGCCACCACTGCATCACACAGCTGCCAGCGCACCTCACCGTGCCAGGCCACCACAGCGTCACACCACACAGCTGCCAGCGCACCTCACCGTACCAGGCCACCACTGCATCACACCACACAGCTGCCAGCGCACTTCACCGTGCCAGGCCACCACTGCGTCACACCACACAGCTGTCAGCGCACCTCACCGTGCCAGGCCACCACTGCATCATACAGCTGCCAGGGCACCTCACCGTGTCAGGCCACCACTGCCTCACACATATTTCAGCGCCATATATTTCATGGATATTATGGAATATAATGGATGGATATCTTAGTTATCTTTCTAGTTCACAGGTTTGCATGCATAATTTAATTTTGAAAGCCACTGAGACATCAGGTACTACTGTTGTATTTATGAAAAAGAAACAAAACAAAAAACATACTAACAACTGTGCCATCCTACTCCTTAGTTAATACATTTTATTATTCATAAACAGTTAACATTGTTAGCAAAATATTTTGAATTATATTTAACCCTATTTTTTCTTTAGTTTTGTATTTAACTTATTATATGATAGTCAGACTTAATGTATATTTGAACAATGAAAATATATTTTTACAAGATTTTACATTAAGCACTTAAAATTAATATGATTAATAATAGTAAACTGTAACATGCTGTAACAAGATCGGTTAAACTGCGAAGAAAATGCTTTCAGAGAAAATGTTTCAGGTGTGAAGAACATAGATCTCCAATGCAATTTCAACCAAACCTGTTCCCACACACCCTGCCCCCACTACCATTAGAATATACACAAACATTTTAGCGTTTCATTCTGAGCAGAAGACCCTCACACCTGAAGAGTGCTGGCTGTGACGAATTAAACCGGTTTTACAGGTTTCAATCACAGACCATGTGACATGGGAGTCAGGAAACTACAGTAACACACAACCAAAATCCGCAATATGGAAACAGAACCTGTGTAATTGTTGATAGATGATGTACTCGTAACATTTTTTCAAGACGAACTACAACATTTAAAAAATGACTTGTATGTACTTGATATCTCTAATCAATCGACGGGTCCCAGCACAAAACGAAACTAAAACGCATACCGTTTCGCGCTTCTTATTAGTTGCTCAAAAGTAATTTGACCGTATGAAATGCATAATATAAACCTAGAAACATATAGGTGAGCAGTACTTAAGCACTGTAGTATCGGTGTTAAGACATACCTCTCAAATACTGTAAATCAAGTTAAAAATATCTCAAGACCAATTCTGGTCATAATGAAACCATGTTTCGTGTATGTTTTCTTTTTCATCTTGAAATAACTCTTCACTGTTAACATCTTGCAGCAACTCTGCAACAAAATATACTCTCTGACAGTTCATCCTGCTACCAACATTAAATAAAACAAATCTTAAGATTTCTATATTTATGTCTTTATTTAGTGGTTTCATTAGTGACAAAGGCTAAACTTTCTTGGAAAAATGTATTTTATGTGTTGCGGAAAAAACTGACTTGCTTTAACAAAATATGTTTACAAATCCTTTCACCTGGCATTTTCGTAGTTAGAAATTATGGAACGCTCTGTTAAAAGCAAGGGAGTTTTTATGTCTGTTGCAGTTCTTTTGCAACATGAATATAATTATATCATTATTATATTCTTGAGATACGCGATTCCATATTATATTCCCTTTTAATCAAATTCTAAAAGTATGCTTGTTGACTCCGGTATCACGTTAGTTAAAGACTTCGAAGCTTACAATGTTTAGGGAGAAATGGAATACTGGTGTGTATTTTTTTCTTTAAAGTACCGAGACCAGCCATATACTGTATGTTTATGTTCCAAAATTAATATCGTTTATGGCCTTCACACGCGTTACAGTATGCGCCTATTTTTTTATGCTCAGCTACTAAGATTTCCCTTCAGTGGTAAAATTAGATATGAATATTCAATACTTAAACGGGCACAGTTAAGACATTAAATATACATATACATACTGTATACAGTACAGTTTGCATACAGTAATATGTTTATGTTACGCGATTAAAAAATAAATAAATAAAAATGAAAAGCCCAGCACCAGCTGGATTCGAACACACAACCTGCCAGTTGGTAGTCACGCACCTAGACTAGTAGGCTACAAGACACCTCGCATGAATAGGCAGGCGAAACAGCTCTACACAGCCCTGTCGCAGTACACGGATATAATCATACCGTTATTAAATTCTTGAGATACGCGATTCCATATTATATTCCCTTTTAATCAAATTCTAAAAGTATGCTTGTTGACTCCGGTATCACGTTAGTTAAAGACTTCGAAGCTTACAATGTTTAGGGAGAAATGGAATACTGGTGTGTATTTTTTTCTTTAAAGTGCCGATTCCTGGAACACCCCTCTGAAGTGGTTCCATAAAATCTGGTATACGGAAAAGAAAGCGTTGATAAATACAAGTGTCTTTTAATACACTCTTTGCTGTGCTCTTGAGGATCCTTGTGATATTTTAAGCTCTAGTTGAATGATAGGTGTCGCATTTTAAATCATTTTCGTAGTTAGAAATTATGAAATGCCCTGTTAAAAGCAAGGAAGTTTTTATGCCCGTTGAAGTAAAACAAAATGCCTGACAAAGTATGGCTTGGACAGATTCCAAGTGCTTGTACAAATGTGCTAAAGAAATTATACTTTGAGTATACAGCTTGTCCAAAGTCATCCATTATTAATACTATTAGTAATATCTTCAGTAAAGGCTTTGATGCATAAATATTTCTGATAAAGGTAGGTTGTGTACTTTTGTCCAACTGAGCAATCTTGCTTTTATAAAATATACCAACATTTTAATGACTGATGATAACCATGCTGTAATACACAGTTCAAAATTAAAGGCTCAAATGCTGTACATGAGAGGTTAAGCTCCCCCTGGCGGTTTTACAAGGCGACGCCGGATAGTTAGTCACGTGACACACGTGAACTGCGTGATACCCCGGTGGGCGTGTCGCGGTATGCCGCGAAATACCTCACCCATTTTGAATGGCTGCATCTGTACTTGTTTTGAGTATCTAATGTAGAAGTTATAACCAAGTTTATTTAAGAAACGGTCTAAATGAATGATATACTGAACGTATGTCCTCTTGATATATGTAACTCTTTGTAACTGATTGAATATATATCTTTTGTATTCGGATAACCCTCTCGATAAGATCTGTTAGGTTTACATGCATATTCTATGTATTAATAAATGTATCCTCGTGTATTAGTACCTGTGTGTGTGCGTTGTTTGAGTTATATCGCATGGTTGGATTCTAAAGCCATCAAAAGAATCAATTTTGTGATTTACTGCTACAATTAATAATTGTCCCAGTAAATGCCCAAACCCTACAGAACTGGTGCCTTCAGAGGACACTACACTGTAACGCGTGTGAAGGCCATAAACAATATTAATTTTGGAACATAAACATACATTATATGGCTGGTCTTGGTACTTTAAATAAAAAATACACACCAGTATTCCATTTCTCCCTAAACATTTTAAGCTTCGAAGTCTTTAACTAACGTGATACCAGAGTCAACAAGCATACTTTTAGAATTTGATTAAAAGGGAGTATAATATGGAATCGCGTATCTAAAGAAATTAATAACGATATAATTATATCATTGTACCGCATCACAAGAATAGTACACACTGTACATTGTCTGTTGATAATGTTTCTGTAGTGCGTTTTCAGCACACCTTGCTGGTGGCGCTGTGGGTTAGGTTCCTGACTCCCATGTCATGTGCTGTGTGTTCGAATCTCACTGAAGCCATGACTTTTTTTTTTAACAAACATTTCTTTGAAAAAATACAACTTTTCCCTGGGTCAGAGATTAAATAAAACCTCACTCGCACCAAACAAATTTATATTTCTAAATATCACAACATGATCGAATTTAAGTCATTTTAACAACAATGAATAGTCACCTAGGCGTTACAATATAAATATTTATATTGATTTAAATAGCGTTTAAATCGCCTTTATTTAAAACCTATAAATAAATATAGATTAGCAATAGGCAATATAGGGTCCATAATATTTGCTATTTTTGTTTTTTAAACAAATGTTTATTTGTTAAAAGAAAGCTCATGGCAATAGCTGGGTTCAAACCTCCAACCACCTGCATACAAGGCATATGCCTAAGCCATTACACCAACACACTGCTTAATAATTTAAGCTGTAGCTGCAAAGGGCAGGCAAAATGTATTCACAAAATATTGGGTGAATGAGTTAAACTGATGCAGATGTTTACAAAGAAAGTGTACTACTGTGATAATTTGAGCTACATGAATATAATTATATCGTTATAATTTCTTTAGATATGGGATTCCATATTATATTCCCTATTAATCAAATTCTAAAGAGTATGTGTTTTTACTGCGATAACAAGCGCAAGTATTCATAGAAAAGGTTAAAACATTATACGTTTTTATGAAGTATATAAACTTAATATAGTCAGAAAGAGCACTTAAAAACTTTTCCAAAATAACCACAGTATGTAAGCGAATGAAAGACTTTGATGCTTAAAATGTTTAGGAAGAAAGTGGAATACTGGTGTGTATTTTTTATTTAAACTACCAATACCAGCCATATACAGTTTACATAATATGTCTATGTTCCTAAATGAATACCGTTTATGACCTTCAGATGTGTTATGCTCCTCTTCTTTTTATGCTCAGCAACTAAAATGTCCCTTTAGTTGTAAAATTCCATATTAATATTCTCGTCCTGCTTGCAGTCACATTGTTGGAAAATCAGATTTGCCAAGTTAGGCACTAGCAGTATTGTTTACTAGGGATGATAGAGAAGGGGTGGAGAATTACTAAGAACAGAAAAGCAAACCAGAATGGTGGTGTCAGTCAATCATGCTTCAGATTAATGATTATAAAACCAAAGTAATACATCAGACTTTCAACCTCTCACTCTTAATTTAAGTGTAATGGTAGTCTCTTACCAGAGGGCCTCTCAGTCACATTTCTCTGAATTTACAAAGATGCTCAGGCTGCTTTGTTGAGGCAACACAATGATTAATAGAAATCTATAATAACACTTAATTTAAAGTGTTATAATACGTATTTCCACTACATAACTCCCCATTTTAAAGATAACAAAGTCCTGTGTTAATGTTGACCTCCAAACAAAAAACAGATTTAAGTGGTATTCCTAGTAGATCACATTGAGCATTGACATTCAGTATTCATATAAGTTCTTGAGAATTCACGGAGAATATAAAACAAAAGTTTTATACAGACAAGATACAATTTACACTGAGATAACACAACAGGTTACAAATCCATTGTGCCCAGTGCAGCAGGGAGGGACATGAGGCAAAACAATGTCTCAAAGAAGACACGAGAATGGACAGTGACATTGACTACTCCTCCCTGAAGGATCATCAAATGGAGCTAGCAGATTTTTAGCTCTCCAAAAGCGCTCTGTTCCTGCAACTGATGCTCCTGAATAAACAACCAATATGAGTCCTAGTAAATTCACGAAGTGCCCTGTGTCTGGTGTCCCCTGAGGTGTCAAGACCGACTCAGGTGGAGGAGCACTGGCACCTCACTGTCGGCTGCATTCATAGGAAACAAAAAAGCCACCCTGCTGCCTGCCTGAATCTCCGTCTCTGGGGCTGGAGCTCTTTGATCTGGGCCTTTAATTCCTGCCAAATCTGGATCTCCCCTATTCTTGGGAGAGAGTTCCCCGATCCAAACAGTTATTCACCTCACAAGTCATAGTTAAAGGCTTGGGGAAACTAAAAGCAGCTGACAATATGAAAATGAAACCTAAAAAAGGCTCTGTCATCCTACACCCATCTCCTCATCACCTGGGAGATGGGAATTTTGACAGCTCATTTTCAACATGATCAATTTAAGGATCCTACCCTGGTCCATGGAAAGGCCCAAGTAGTGGAACTTAATTGACACCCGGTAGATTGACCCCCACAATTACCATACTCATTCACCATTAAAAATCTTGTTAACCAACGAGGTGGCCCAGACCAGGAGAGGCAATTAGTCCCTCAAAAACACTGACAATCATACTTGGTTTATCCCACTCACATTACTAGGGTGGTACCTAGGGTTAGAAAAGACACACCAACTGCCCTGACTGTCAGCTTAGTTTCCCAAAGCCATGGCTACGCATGCTGTTACAGCAGCTACCTCTCATCAAAGAACCTTTTGCCATATTGCCATGGGTCCTCTCCCAAAAACATCCTGAGGAATCAAATATATATTAATAATTGTCGATTACTCCTCACAAAACCTGAAGGCTTTGCCACTGAGGAGGGCCATTAGTAGTATAATTGCCAAAGAGATGATGAATTGCATAATGTCTTAGATTATATAAATCAATTCCATGAGAGACTGTCACAATTACAACCACTTGTAGAAAAACACCTTAAAGAGGTCCAGGACAGACAGCAAAAGTATTAAAATCTCACAACACAACCTCAGACCTTTAAGGCAGGGAACCTCGTAATGCTGTTGCTGCCTACTCCTGAATATAAGCAGGGTCCTTGAGAAGTATGTGAAACAATGGAGCTCTGACATACAGTATCTATCACCCTGATCATAAAAAGAAAGAAAATCTATACCACATTAACCTGGTAAAACCCTCATGTGAGTATGCTCCCACGGAAGGTTCCTCTTCCTATCTGTGCAGCTCCAGTACTGTTCCAGTGAAAAAATCAGGTGTCTCTCTCCCACTTCTCCCCCTGAGCCACAGTGAAGATATCAGTGCTCTCCTACACCAGAACAGTCACCTCTTCACCAACCTATTGAGTGAACACATGTCATCCCCCATCCCATTCAGAGGACTCCCGGAGACATTGTACAGGTACCACCATATTGCATCCCCAGAGCCAAGCACAAGTAAGTCCATAAGGAGGTTCAGAAGATGTTGGATCTGAATGTTATGCAAGAAAGTATCAGCCCCTAGTCCAACCCCATCATTCTGATTCCCAAACCTGATGGAACCTGGCGTTTTTGCAATGATTTCAGGAAGATCAATGAGGTGTCCCAATTTGATATGCTCCAGATAGACAAACTTCTGGGGAGACTCAAGAAGGCAAATACATCACCACCCTTGAAAGAGTACTGGCAGATCCCTTTAACTATTATGGCCAAACCTAAGACCACTTTTGTGTCTCCCTCTGGCTTCTACCAGTACATGGTGTTTCCTTTCAGTCTCCATCGGACTGATGGACCAGCTATTCAGACAACACCTTCCGTACGTGGCAGCATACCTTGAATACCTGATTATGTGTAGCGAGGAATGGGACTCTCATCTCAAACACTGCCAAGTCATCCTCTCCTCCTTGGCAGAAGCAGGGCTAAGCATAAACCCAGAAAAAATAGACATTTTACTTTTTCCTTAGCCCGCTATCTGGGTTACATTGTAGGGAAGGGGCAGATCTGCTCTCAGGTCTCTAAGGGTAGTACTCTAGATGAAAAGCCAGGTAAGAATCTTTTTGGGCCTGAGTGATTACTATTGGTGCTTCATTCCTTAGTTCGCAGTATGGGCGACCCCGCTATCTGCCATGCCATTCCTGTTGGCCCCTAAAACAGTGTGCTAGACCCAGAAGTCCACTAAGGTGTTCATAGACATGAAAGATATTCTCTGTATGCATCCAGTTCTCAAGGTACTGGACTTTAGGTAAGTGATTTTCCTCCAAACAGATGCCCCAGAGAGGGGACTGGGTGCTGTCTTGTCTCAAGAGTTTCATGGGATCGAATATCCTATCCTGTTCCTCAGCTGTAAGTTACTTCCGAGGGAAAGGAACTATGCAGAATTAAAGAAAGAATGTCTGGTAGTGAAGTGGGCAGTTGAATCCCTACGGTATTAACTGCTCGGCATGAAATTAACTCTAGTGACAGACCATGAACCACTTACCTGGATGAAGAGTAATAAGGATAGAAATACCCAGGTAACTAGATGGTTCCTGACTCTTCAGCCATACAGGTTCAAAGTGGAGTCTGCACACAGGAATACAGATGGCGGGAAGGATGTGTGACATAGTGGAGAAAAACTTCCCATCCTAAGTCCACTACACATCACCAGAGGGCCCCGGAGACGAGATTAACAGATCTCTCTTGCTCTTCCCTGGCAGCCATGTGAATATCTCCCAATATTAACACCAGCTACTTTAATTTAGAGGGCTATATTAAAGGCTCATGCCACTATTCAGGCATTCATGCCAGAAAAACGCCACGAGTCCTCAACTTAGAGGTTCCCGTTTCTCTATACTGAAGAAATTAAATCTATCAGAGAGCCTAAATGCTCTAGAAATGCTCTAAAAAAAGACTATTACAGAACAACTTCATGCCGCTCTCTATCTCTGTCCAAGAAATTAGACCTCAAACCAATGAAAAGTGCAGCCTAAAACACCTGCACTGTCACACTTTCTTATTAGCGACAATCTTAATTAAGCATAAATGCCTAACTTATAAGGCATTTGGAGAAAAGCAGGGGCATTCCAAGGCTCAAGAAGTTTGTTTATATTATTGTGGCATTTGTATATAGGACGGACAGAGTGACTCAGGCACTCGTTGAATGAAAAACAATGTTTTTTTTCAGTACAGCAGAGTAAAGAGAGAGACAGACACACACACTTTTTAATTGACAAAAAGTAACGCCACACTCTCTTGTTTAACGCACACAGGCAGCTGAAGCACCATGTCTCTTCCCGTAAAAAGTCTTTGTCTCCATACTATGGCCGCTGTAGTGCAGTATTGCAGATTTTTTTGTAATGTGAACTCAGCCCAATCCCTTGGTGTATTTATATTATATTCTCATGTACGGGTAGAATAGGTTCGTTGTCTTCCGATGAAAGACAGGTTCCTTTTGCCCTATTCTCCTTTGAAAATGAAGAAGGTAAAAAAAAAACCGTGAAACCGGTTTGTTTACAAACAATGTGGACACAGAGACTCATACTTTGTAGAGTGAAATTCAGCACAGCCAGGAGAGGGAGAGAGAGAGAGAGAGAGAGCCCCAGCTGCAGTGCCAGGTGCATGTGCAACATTGTGTTTGCGCCCTACACGCTGTGATTCCGCTGTGTACGAACATGTTGTGATATTTAGAAATATAAAAAATGTCAATATAATGCCGATAATATTTGCTATTTTAGTTTTTCAAAGAAATGTTTATTTGTTAAAAAAACACTCATAACAATTGCTAGATTTGAACACCCAACCTCTTATAAGTCAGTCACTTAAGCAAGCACATCACAGACACAGCAACATAGTGTGGTTTTGAAAACAGCCATACACGTATCAAAAGGAAGTCTTATACTACTGTTTGTGCAGTAATACTAGAGCAACATGACAACTACAGCAATACCACAATATATATTTCTAAATATCACCTAAGCGGGTTGTTGCAGGGTGTAGGGCGCAAACACAAAATGCTACATAATTAATAATATCTTCCGTGTCGTATTAACATTGGAATGTATTTTTTTACAAGTGTAAAAAGAGGTGATACACAACATGTCTCCTCTATAACTCTTCAGTTTACAGAGAAATTCCACCAGAGCCTCACAACATTGTCCAATAATATTGTTCTTGTGTCTAATTTTTAGTTAAGCAGGATTCACCATGCCTTTCACATGCTCATAAACTATATTAATTTAGGAACATAAACATATAATGTAAACTGTACTGTATATGGCTGGTATTGGTAGTTTAAAAAAAATACAAACCAGTATTCCACTTTCTTCCTAAACATGATCTGTCTCCCAATAATGCTCAATATGGTTACAGTATATCTAAATATTTTAAGATTTGTCTTTTTTGTAAATGTCTGTAATATGTCTGTAGATTTTATTTTACTTTTATTTGTATTATTAAAATAATAATTTTATTATTTTTCCTTGCTTTGGCAACACTGATTGTACCCATCAGTCATGCTAATAAAGCACCTTGAATTGAATAGAGAAAGAGCAAGAGAGCGAGAAAAGAGAGAGAGCAACACACAGAGGTGCAAAACCAGGGAACTATTTACAGAAAAACAGGCGATCTCCCCAGACTGTACGCCTGTTTCACAGTGGGTCAGCTGTACTGGTCAGCGGCTTTCCTAATCCCTGCCCTGACCACTACCACTCCCGTCCTGCCTCTCACAGCTTACCCCAGCTGGGTGCTCTTCGGCCACAGCGCCGGGAGAATGCGTTACATTAATATAGGGCTTTCGGGCTCACTGGGGTTTGCACCCTACACCCTGCAGTACAGCTGTGTACATACAGTATGAACATGTTGTGACATTTAGAAATATAAAACATGTCAATATAGTGTCCATAATATTTGCTATTTTAGTTTTTCAAAGAAATGTTTATTTGTTAAAAGAAAACTCCTAACAATTGCAGGATTTGAACACCCAAACAAAGGCTTATAAGTCAGTCACTTAAGCCATCACGCCACCAATGCCATGCCAGATCAAGCAGTGAAACAGCCATACACATATCAATAGAAAGTCTTATGCTACTGTTTGTGCTACAGTACATGAATATAATTATATTGTTATTAATTTCTTTAGATACGCGATTCCATATTATATTCCCTATTATTCCCTATCAAATTCTAAAAGTATGCTTTTGTTTACTTCGATAACGAGCGTAATCACAGAAAAGCTTAAAACTATCTCTTTTCTCACAAAAATATAAACGTACAGTAATATGGTCAGAAGGAGCATGTAAAAACGTTTCCAAAATAACCACATGTAAGACTTTGATGCTTAAAATGATTAGGGAGAAATGGAATACTGGTGTGTATTTTTTTCTTTAAACTACCAGTACCAGCAATATACAGTTTACATAATATGTTTATGTTCCTAAATTAATATCGTTTATGACCTTCAGATGTGTTATAAATATTCAATACTAAGCGGATTAAAATGTGCACAGTAAAGAGATTAAATGGTTAAATCTTTCCACTGCCGACCAATGCACCACCAGTGCCCCTGTCGGTCATTTTGGCCAGCCAATCACGTACCGTGGTATGATGCGGTATGACGTAGTGAGTTGGATGCAGTACGGGTTGCACCGCACACTTTGAATGGCTGAATCTGTACATTGACCTTTTTATTAAGTGATAGACAAAAAGCAGGGCAATGACTTCCTCTGCAAGCAAGTTGAAGAAGTAGGCGACTCAAAACTCAAGGCCTGTGGGTGCAGCAGCAGCAACAACAATAATAAATAGTGTATTCTTATAATTATCATCTAGAATAATAAAATGGTATTGAAAAGACAGCTGAAACTGAAAAACATAAAAACAGTTTGAAATTATTAGCTGTTATTATTAAAGTGATATTGTTAATAATTATTAGATAAGTAGGGAAGCCCATTTCCGCCAGGAAGTAAAAAAAATATACTATGGTATTTCACAATTGTGACTTTAAATCTCAGAATTCCAAATTTAGATTTCGCAATTGGGACTTTGTATCTCAGAATTTTGAATTTATATCTCACAATTGTGACTTAAAATCTCAGAATTCTGAGTTTATATCTCACAACTGCTACTTAAAATTTCAGAATTACGACTTCATATCTCACGTTTTTTATGTCACTTCTGGTGCCAGCAATGAAAGTAGGTTGCTCATCTGGCATAAGAAGTCCATTGTTCACAATTCAATCCAGGTACAGTGCTACATTCTACTGATATTTTCATGAATTTCACAGACTTAAATAATGTCTGCATAATCTGTACATATGTGTACATAGACTAATGTACCTAGGTAAAAAAAACATATATGCAAGAGCTACTTGGATAGTTTTGGCTTAGCGGTTTAGCATTTTCAAGTGCAACCTATTTCAGCAAAGTAACATAGCTAGCTTTGGACCCATATGAACGATAATGGCGGTATGAGCTTCTATGCGAGCCAATCTGGGGTCGCCTGTTCATGATCAAAACATAAATTTGCTTCGAAACGCATTCATGAAACGCATAACAAGATAGACATACATTAAAGGGAACCTTGTCTTTTATTATTTTTTTTACTCTCCCCTTTTTTCCCTAAGAGATTCAATATGCTTATTTATTTTCAGTATCACAAGCATGTTTATGTTTACTAAACATGATGGGTCAATTGCAACGAACTTCTCAAGTTAGTACGCAGACCTTGGTGTTGTTGTACTAATTAGCCCGAACTGCAGGGGACTGTGCATCAGAACATTTCAATTAATCTGATTAATAGGTAAATACGTAGGCCATGTTAATATACAATTATTACTTTGTCTGTTTCTTGTTTATATTTAAACTAAATTTCCTGACAAATTAATGTTACTTTTAATTTAAGCATTCCATTTAGGCTACAATTCACCGGATGAGGGTATGTAGTTATTAATGAGATACTTAGTTGCTATTAGTCACTAAAAAAATGTGAACCGCAGATGTGCGTTTGAAACAGAATGCTACCGTATTATTGCAGCTTTAATTTCATTTAATGAGACATTCCAGACGAACAAGCGGACACATCGCTATTGCTAAATCGTTATAAAAGACACCAACTAATGACCAGTAAAGTTTTATTTTAAACAGCAAAAAAAAATGTTTATTGTTCCTCTGACCTTCTAAGCATTTCTATTTTTTAAGGTAATACATTTATTTAGCACGTTGTGTCTTTTGCTTACTTTTCAGAAATTTCATTTTCTCTTGAAATAAACTTTTCTCTTTCTCCTCCTGTGTCAGTATGAGCTTACATTTCAAATTAAGTTCTTTTTTTAGCCAGTTCCACCATCTTTCTTTCAAAGTGGGGATGAGCTCACTGGCGTGGTTATCGTTTACTATGGTATCTTCTGACACCTGTGCACAATCCAACATTACAAGAGCAGCACTATAACAGGATTCATAAACACGCAAGAGGCCATATTGAACGAGCTTTTGGAATTGTAAAACAATGCTTTGCTTGTCTGTCATTTGGTTTGCATACCAGTCCATCAAAAGCCAGCACCATTGTCATGGCATGTACAGTCCTACACAGCCTTGCGATTAACTGAGATGAGCCACCTCTTCCGTCTCCAAGGCATTCAGCACACTCTGGCTGTTTCAACACAGTCATTACTGGACCACAGCCATAGGACAGAGAAGGGAGAGTGTTCCAAAGAACTATCATAAATAATCACTTTCAAGATACCAAGTTTTTTTCTTTAACGTATGCTTGGGTACCACTCATTTCCTCATTATCCCTGCTTTCTTCTGATAGCTACAAATATGGAGACCCATCACAATAAAATATTTAACAAATCTATTCAGTTGACTCCGAGATTTTAAAGAACACATTAAAGCTCATGCTCCATTTACAGTATATAACTATTTGCTTAAGTTCTGTTCTCTTCACTCCCTAGGATATCTTAAAGTTCACAGCTAGTAATAATAATTGACATTAAATGTAATTATTAGTAAATGACACTTTTCTTAATACACATGTATTATTAAACTTCATTAATAATAAATGGGGTATGAGTGTTAAGCAATTTGAGTTAAATGTTGCAATAATTTTTCAGGCAACTGATGCATAAATTCAGTATGCAGTGATGATTTTATTTGCATTACATTCGGGAGCCTACTACTGCGATCTAGAGTTATGCCAAGTACGGTACTAAGTTACTAAAACCATATGAAGAGGTGGTTTAAATTAGTCCACTTCTTTAGTCACCTTTAGAGAGCAGCAGCTGTTACTTTGTGTTTGTCATAATTGAGAACAGGTTAAGTGCGGTGCTTTGGACTAAGCACAGCGGCAAAGTTAGTTGCAATTGGTTTTAAGGTGGAGCACAAGTTTAATCCGCAGCTGCATACTAAGCACGGGTTGAACTCATATTAGTACACTACTTTCAGTTAGTTGCAATTGACCCGATCAGGTTACATTAAACTGTCTCAAACTTTTTGCCATGGGACCGGCCCGTGTGTCTCCTGGGCTGGATTTGATACACAAAACGGTCTAATTTTAACAAACCCTCCATTCTTTTTTTTCGGCTTCCTACGGCTTTAAATTACCAAGTGACACGCACAAAATAACCGTTATCATAATGAATACATTCGTGTGTGGTTAGTAACAGTTCCAAGACTTTGTTAAATCAATTTTAGGTGTATAGAACATGTTTTTACAGCTATGGTTTGATTCAGCTTTCTGTAACTTTTTGATAAGTTGGCTGCTCTTAAGATGATTACAAGGTAGAGTAAGCTAAAACTAGTCATTAGGTTAGTATTTACCAACCCTCTTTCTTGAGATATAACATTCTGCAGAGTCCAGATTGTATCCAATCTGTATCTCTGAGCTCAAGCTAATCGGGTGTTCTATTGACAGTGATTAGTTGAGTGAGGTGCTACCTGTGTATGCATATTGTATGTGACAAGTCTGATTAAATTGAAAAGCCCACTCTACATTTGTCATTCACATACTCTTGGGGTGTGACCTACTTTATGTGCACCCTGTGAATGCAAATTTATGGCCAGTGTTGGTCATCATTGCCTAACCTGCACTACTGCTAAATGTACTATTATGCATACTGTTGGAGTCTGGCCAACCAGTAGGCTAGGTAATTACACTATGCTAACTACTCAATGCTGCACCACTGTCTGATGTGTGCTTCCTAGGCCACAATTGCAGGATGGAGGACCTTTTTAATTTCTTCAGGTAGAGGGACATTCCAGAGTCCAGAGTTCATGTTTATTATAACTAACTCCCACTGACCTACTGTAGTTATTAACAGCAATTTCAGTACTGTGAAAAGACAGAGACCCCCCTTTCATTTATTTAATTTCCAGTTAAATTAAGTGACATTAAGTGCAATTAATTTATTTTTCAATGTCAGAAATTATTGCAGGAAACATTTTAAACAAAATTACACAAAAGCCTCCACAACTAAATATAATGTCAAATCTTTCAGTTTAGTGGTGTTTAGTGTGTCCACCCTTTGCCTTTAATACAGCTTCCATTCTTTACAGAGATGTTAATAATAATAATAATAATAATAATAATAATAATAATAATAATAATAAACTTTATTTTATATAGAGCCTTTAAAGTTGGCTTCTCAAAGCGCTTTATAGGATGACAACAACAATAAATAAGAAGAATACACAAGATAAAACACAAATACAATATAAAGAGGAAACCATGGATGGTGGTACTAAGAAAAGCAGAAGGATGAAGAATGAAACCAGTTAAGTAAAGGCTTTTCTAAAGAAGAGGGTTTTGAGTCTGGAATTGAAGGAGTTTAGAGAAGGTGACTCCCTGATATCCTTGGGGAGAGAGTTCCAGAGCTTGGGGACATAACAGGAGAAGGCCCTGTCACCCAACAATGTAGATGGGCTTGGGGGACAGTAAGGAGAGCAGAATTAGAAGAGCAAAGGTTGTGAGGTGGGGAGTAGTGCAATAATAGTTCAGACAGGTACTGAGGTGCCAAGCCATGCAGAGCCTTATAGGTGAGCATGAGGATTTTAAAGTCTACACGGAATTTGACAGGAAGCCAGTGCAAGGACTCCAGGATAGGAGTAATGTGATCATTTGCACTAGACCTGGTCAGGATTCTGGCTGCTGAATTTTGGACATACTGCAGTTTGTTCAGAGTAGATTTAGATACCCCAGCGAGTAGAGCATTACAGTAGTCAATTCAAGAGAGTACAAATGTGTTGATCAGCTTTTCAGACATAGTTAGTAATAGCATAGGGCGTAGTCTAGCAATATTTCTGAGGTGAAAAAAAGAAAGTTTTGACAGTATGCTCCACATGTGGGTCGAATGTTAAGCCAGAATCTAATATAACCCCAAGGTTTTTCAATTTTGATTGAAGCTCAAGTACAGAACCATCTACAGATAGGGTTACAGGACTGGATTTACAAAGTTGATGGGGGGTGCCAATAAGCATGACTTCGGTTTTGTCGCAGTTAAGATGAAGGAAGTTTTGAGTCATCCAAATTTTTATATCAGAGATGCAATTAGATTGAATAGAGACAGACAAATCAGTGTCAGGTTTGGTATGGGTGTATATTTGAGTATCGTCAGCATAAAAATGAAAGCTGAGGCCATGTGATCTTAAAAACTGACCAAGTGGAAACATGTAAATGCTAAAGAGCAAGGGGCCCAGTATTGAGCCTTGAGGGACACCAGACTTAACAAGACCAATTTCAGACCTGTACCCATTGAGAGAGACAAAGTGACAGCGATCAGTGAGGTAAGATTTAAACCATTTGAGAGCAGTGTCAGAAACTCCAAACACAGTCTCAAGAAGAAATAGTAAGATGTTTTGGTCAACAGTGTCAAAAGCAGCAATGAGATCAAGAAGGATGAGTATAGAAAGAGAACCAGAATCAGAAGCTATTAGAAGATCATTAGTGACTTTGACCAGGGCAGTGTCTGTGCTGTGAAGTTGACGGAAGCCAGATTGGAGGGGTTCGAAAAGGTTGTTTGTCATGAGGTGGTTATGTAACTGAAGTGTGACAGCACGTTCTAGAATTTTAGCAAGAAAAGGTAAGTTGGAGATGGGGCAAAAATTGTTAAGATTGTCGAGAGCCATGTTAGGCATTTTTGGCACGGGGGTAATGACAGCAGTTCTGAGGACCGTTGGTACAATGCCAGTGCTCATGGATTCATGTATGATATTGAGGACAATGGGACAGAGAGAAGAGAAACAGGACTGAAATAAAGTGGTGGGAATGGGATCTAAAATAGATGTGGTGGGTTTCATGTGTGTAACTAGTTTATTGTGGGATGCTGAGTCAAGAAGAGAGAAGCTGGAGAGAAGGGAACCAGTGAAGTTGGATGAGGAGGTAGGAGGTATGGAAATGATATGCGTAGTGGAGAGAATGTGTTGCTGGATGTTGTCAATCTTAGAACTAAAGAAATCTAAGAATGTGTTGCATAGTTGTGATGAGGCAGGTAATGTGGTGGGGCAGTTTGGCTTGAGCAGTCTGTTGATGGTGGAGAAAAGATGTCTGGGATTCTTTGAGTTTTTCAAAGAAATACACAGGGATATATTTTCATGCTTCTTATAAACACCTCCAAAATTCAGTCTTAGAAAGTGATTGTATGTTCTGCTTCTGACAATCCAAATTCAAATCCCCTCAGTGACTCATCGTCCGTAAAAACCTTACTTATCTCAAATGTCCATTTTTGGTGTTCTAGTGCAAAATTTCTTCTCTTTGTCTATTTCATTTTCTCAATAGTGATTTTTTTATGCCTACACATCCCTTCAGACCCATAAGATTGTGTTGTATTGACAGAATTGACAATTGTATTAACCGAAACACCTGTGGATTTTGTTTCAGATCTGAAGCAAAACTGATAAAAACTTTAATTACTGTCTATGTAATGGTAATGTTCTCAGTGGTCTACCTGGCCTTGCACGGTTGTTAGGAGTCCAATTTTCTCTATATATTGTAGTAATTTTTTAAGTTTTGGAAACTCATGTTTTCCACTTATTTTCCTTTGACTTTCATTTTCCTAATGCAAGTGGATTATCTTTATAGCTAATCTTATCAGAAATATCGCCTTCAGCCATTCTAGGTGCACATGACAAAGACATGTGCAAGGCAACAAAGGTGTGTTTAGATAGTTGTTTGAATGTTAGTGTCAGTGACACTTTTGGGATCAACTTCTGTTGGGAGGACACACCTGTAACTTGTTTGATTGGCAGGATGGAAGACTTAAAGTGGCAGAAGGGTGCACAAAAGTTAAGAGTGGACAAATTAAATACCGGTATATTTGATATTATATTTAGTGTACTTTTCTGTCAAATATATGTTTGTTGCATTATTTTCTGACACTGAAAAATAAATAATTTGCACTGAATGGCCATTTTAACTGGAAATTAAATAAACGTAAGAGTGGTCTCTCACTTTTGCAAAGTACTGTACAGTATATTGATTTGTTCATGTATAGTAGATATTTTCACTTCATACCTCAACAGTCTTGAATGGACTTTTTTTTTTAAACCAGTATCAGCATATTGATCCAAATAAAATGATGCTTTAAGTATGGTATTTTCAAACTGAAAATTGATCATACACTATTCATTTTTAGATTGATGCCAGTGTCCTGATGTTGATGAACAGATGAGGAATTATGGAGACAGATTGGCAGTGATGGGATATTGAAGAAGACAGAAAAAATAGCCCTATAAGAAATCAAAACTTTTTGATAGACTTAAGTCAAAACTGAATAAAAGACACATGTATAAGAATCCAGAAAATACCACTCATCATCAAGAGGTGAGCACACAGAGGAAAGTAAGGAAAGAGGAGTTGGACTGGATGCTATATGATGAAGAAAAAAGAGGCTTTATCTAGGTCAGAACCAAAAAGGATGGTGGAACACAAAAGTTAAGTGAGTCTTTGGACTGGAAAGAAAAAGACCTCATAGCGGAGGCAATATGTTTGTTTTTCCCAGATGGAAAGAATGCACATGGAAACATTTCTGAGTGTGAGGTGGATCTGACAAATTACCAAGAAGTTTCCTTAAATGAGGACAGTACAGTGGGAGCTCTATATGAAGCCTCAAAGTTAACTGTCATGAGGTTCTATCTGTCAACCAAAAAGAAAAATGACAGTGGTGGTGTGGAGACACAGCAAGAATCAAACACTGCAGGTCCCTCACAGGGCAACACACAGGATTTTCCCTCTACAGACTCTCAAATGTATCCACCATTGGAATGAAATTCATTAGACGTCATTTATGTTGGAAATACTGGAAATGATTTGAACTTAGGCAGTGATGACATGGCACACTTTTATCCTGCAGATGTCACAGGTGATTCCAGTTTAGCTCAGCAAAGTTCTACCATGTTTACTGGGGAATATATGCAGGATAGCAATATAACTACGATATTCAATGGAGACCTCTCTGGGACGGGAGAACAACGTCTAGAAGACACTTTGCTTCTGGCACAAGAACTCAGGGAGTCAGACAAAAAAATCCTTATTGTCCATTGCAGCCAGATACTACAGATGCAGCCATTCAAAGTGAGCGGTACAGACACGTACCGCAGGTAATTGGCTGCGGTGTTGCGCATCATGACGCAAGATGACGCTGGGTACCGCGGTATGTGATTGGTTGACCGACAGGGGCACTCGTGGTCCGTTGGTCTGTCGTAAAAAGACTTAAACGTCTTTACTGTGCCCGTTGTAGATATTGAATTTTACCACTGAAGGGAAATCTTAGTAGCTGAGCATAAAAAGAATAGGAGCATACTGTAACGCGTGTGAAGGCCATAAACGATATTAATTTTGGAACATAAACATACAGTATATAGCTGGTCTTGGTACTTTAAAGAAAAAAATACACACCAGTATTCCATTTCTCCCTAAACATTTTAAGCATCGAAGTCTTTAACTAAAGAGATACGGGAGTCAACAAGCATACTTTTAGAATTTGATTAATAGGGAATATAATATGGAATCGCGTATCTAAAGAATTTAATAACGGTATGATTATATTCATGTACTGCGACAGGGCTGTGTGGGGCTGTTTCGCCTCCCTGTTGATGCGAGTTCCCCTGTAGCCTACCGGTCTACGTGCCTGACTAACAGCTTGCAGGTTGTGTGTTCAAATCCAGCTGGTGCTGGACTTTTTTTTTTAACAAACATTTCTTCAAAAAAATAGAATAGCGATATTATGGACAATCAATTGACTTTTATATTTCAACATATCGCAACATGATCGATTCTAAGTCATTTTTGATAACAATGAATAGTCACCTTCTTCCCTTCTGACAACGGTCCCTGCTTCTGCTTCCTGCTTCTATTGTGTGTGTGTGTGCAATAGAGTAAATTTTTATTGAGAAATGGAGGCTGGACAGTATGCGTTACAATATAAACATTTATATTGATTTAAATCATGTTCTGATTTAAATCGCAAACGCGTGTTTAATTATATGTGTTTTTTAATCATAATCAGGCTAATGCAACATAAATTGATACAGTATCTTTGTCTTCTAAGTATCTTAATAAACTTTCAGCATAGCTTTCTACCCGTTAAGATTTATATTTCTTGGGATTTTGGGATCAAACGTGGAAGGATTAGATTGTAATCGTTTTTATTTGTCAAATATGTGATTGTATTTCTGAATGTTATGTGACACCTACAGTAGTTCACTGCTTTAAATACATCGAATTAAGAAAGTTATGTGTAGCACTTTAGATCTTTTTTCTGAACCAGGGAAAATCTGATCATGTTCTCTATAACAATAATAAAAAACTTTATTTTACATATCGCCTTTAAAAGTGGCATCTCAAAGCGATACAGTAGATCGAAAAACAGTTAAAAGGGACCAAAGTAAATACCAGACAAACGCAAACGCGTTTTTAATAAAATGTTTTTATTCATTCAGCAGAGAGTGAGAGGGACATCCAGCAGAGAGAGACAAACACACCGGTTTCCATTGACAAAATTGTTTTTTTTTTCAATTCCTCTTGTCTAACAGGAATGTTTTGTTTGTGGACAGACTGTTAGACTAGAGGAAAAGAGCGCCTCCTTCTACGAAGCATTTCGTTGATCCCATCACAAATTCTTCTCCAGTTGCACGCAGCAAGGGTTGTAAAGTGCGAAGTAACGCGCTGATTCTTATGGAATGTGTTCCGCCGGGGATTCAAAAAAAAATATTTTTTTTAATCGCGTACCTAAGGAAAATTGCAGTATACCTTTGTTCATGCATATCGTTATACAGTATCTCATTTTGTATTTCGATAAAAAAAATCGTTTGCCCAGCCACTATTGTTGTTATTGTTTTTATCCTGTAAAGCGCTTTGAGGAGCGCCACACCATCCTTACACAAAGCAGAAACTGATTGTATTTTCCGATAACATACAAGTGCAAAGATTACAGATTTTAATCTTCTTTTTTCTGAACCAGGGAAAATCTGATCATGTTTCTCTATAACAATAATAAAAAACTTTATTTTACATATCACCTTTAAAAGTGGCGTCTCAAAGCAATACTGTAGACCGAAAAAACAGTTAAAAGGGACCAAAGTAAATACCAGACAATCGCAAACGCGTTTTTAATAAAATGCTTTTATTCATTCAGCAGAGAGTGAGAGGGACATCCAGCAGAGAGAGACACACACACCGGTTTTCATTGACAAAAAGTAATTGTTTTTTTTAACATTTTTTTTACGTTTTGTTTGTGGACAGACTGTCCACCATACCGATGAGCTAATGCCAGGGAAAGACACTCCTATTTTATTTAAAACACAATACGCCAGGAAATGTGTCTGATGCATTAGCAAGTTAAAACAATTGGGTCGAAAACCTGGGCGTAAAACCATTTCCTTTTTCTGATCACTCGCTTTCTGGATACACATCTCACCTGTCCTGTTCTTTGTTTTCCTGGTTTGCTGATTATGCCTGCTGCGGTCCACTCCTACCCTCACACCTAAAGAATACTATTTTAAATTTCTTGGCGCAGTTCATTAACCCTTGTATGTGCTGTCTGCGCCCAAAATGCAATTTAAAAAAAGTCAAAAACCGTGCTCAAAATAAAATTTACAGCTTTCTGGCAAATAAGATACACACCACAGGCATTCACAACAGCAACGTATGAAACGTTTGCACGTATAGTTAAGTTATTACTTGGTTTTCAAAGTGCAATGAAATACAATATTGTTGTTGTTGCTGTTCTTGTTGTTTTTATCCTGTAAAGCGTTTTGAGAAGCCACCTTTAAAGGCGATATATACTGTAAAACCTCTGATTCTTATGGAATTAGTTCTGCCAGGGATTCAAATTTTTATTTATTTATTTTTTAATCGCGTATCTAAGGAAATCTCAGTATAACTTTGTTCATGAACAAACAGTGGCATGTTACATTATTATTAGTTTTTTTGTTAACAAGGCTCGCCAGCTATTGTGAATCGAAACCTGTCTTGCTAGCTTTTAAAGTCGTGCGATGTGTAAACGACAATTCAAATAGAGAAAAAAGACCTGACTGACAAGCCGATACATACTCTTAGAGTTTGATTAATAGGGAATATAATACAAAAATATAGTACTAAAAAAGGTACTACCACTTTTAAAGGTGATATGTAAAATAAAGTTTTTTATTATTGTTATAGAGAAACATGATCAGATTTTCCCTGGTTAAAAAAAAAAAGATCTAAAGTGCTACACATAACTTTCTTAATTCGATGTATTTAAAACAGTGAACTACTGTAGGTGTAACATAACATTCAGAAATACAATCGAGAATAGTTTTGTGGTGTTTGTTTAGATGAAACGTTCCTAAAACGTATAACGTAACAAAATTAAAGACGATTAAAATCTGTAATCTTTCCACTTGTACTGTGAGTCATCGGAAAGTTTCTGCTTTGTGTAAGGATTGTATGAAAAAGCAATCTTAAGTGGTTAGATAGCTGTGCTCAATGTATTTAAGGGACTTAAAAGTAAAAGGAGATGCTTCATATTGCTTGACTAATTTTAAAAACTAAGTTATAAATGCAGATGCTCCCTCGGTGCCGCACCGGGTGTAAATATCAAAATATACATACCCAACAATGATTGTACCCATCTGTCATGCAAATAAAACACCTTGAATTGAATTGAATTGAGGGAGAGAGGGGGGAAGGGGGAGAGAGATAACCAGGACTCAAGGCAAATAAGATACACTCCACAGGCATTCACAACAGCAACATATGAAACGTTTGCACGTATAGTTAAGTTATTACTTGGTTTTCAAAGTGCAATGAAAGACAATATTGTTGTTGTTGCTGTTCTTGTTGTTTTTATCCTGTAAAGCATTTTGAGAAGCCACCTTTAAAGGCGATATATACTGTAAAACCACTGATTCTTATGGAATGTGTTCCGCCGGGGATTCAAATTTTTATTTATTTATTTTTTAATCGCGTATCTAAGGAAATCTCAGTATAACTTTGTTCATGAACAAACAGTGGCATGTTACATTATTATTAGTTTTTTTGTTAACAAGGCTCGCCAGCTAATGTGAATCGAAACCTGTCTTGCTAGCTTTTAAAGTCGTGCGATATGTAAACCACAATTCAAATAGAGAAAAAAAGACCTGACTGACAAGATTTAAGATGTGGCTGTCAATGTTGGATTAAAAAAAACACATTGCCCGACGTTTGTTGCATTGCTTGAAAAATAACGTTATTTCGAGAGACTGGATAAGTAATTCAAGTTTTTTTTTTTAACTTCCTGAAAAACAACTAATAATTTAACTATATGTGCAAACGTTTTATGATATGTCGCTGTTGTGAATGTCTGTGGACACGTGCTGGCTGGACAGGAGGCTCCACTGCACACAGAGAGGGGCGGGAGGAGTGGACAAGCCGATACATACTCTTAGAGTTTGATTAATAGGGAATATAATACAAAAATATAGTACTAAAAATAAGATACACTCTACAGACATTCACAACCGCGACTGTCAGAAGATAGAAAACAGCGGATCAGGCACCCGCTGAATGGAAAAGGGGCACTTTAATGTTCTGTATGGCTAATATTAAAGCCAATACTTTAATATTCTTTTCTGTATGTTTATCAATAGTGGGTACTGGCCTAATTCGTCTCTGCTCCCGTTGTTAGGTGTTAATGTGTTGTTAAGTGTGAATTTGTACCTGTTTCCCTGAGGTCTGGCTTTTTTTCTGGAAAACCATAACTCTGGTCTTGTCCAGATTGACTGTCGGCGCCCAGGTCTGACAGTGCTGCTCCAGCAGTGCCAGGTTCTGGCGCAGCCTCTGTTCTGTGGGCGACAGCAGGACCAGGTCGTCTGCAAAGAGCTGGAACTCGATTTCCATAATAAATGCAGATCAGTAAATCAAGGGACAAAACAACTATTGCGCCCGGGTCCTCAATGGGCTTTGACGTGCTAATGCGTTGGTTTAACAGTCCGGGTGTGGCAAGCCTCTAATGTCTCCAGACTTCAGAAAAAGGCACCCACCTTTCATTGGAAGACAATGAACACATTCTAGCCATACATGTGAATATAGCATAAATACACCAAGGGATTGGGTGAGCTCCCCTCACAAAAAAAAACTGTGAACCTGCACTACAGCGACCACAGTACAGTATGGAGACCAAGACCTTTTACGGGAAGAGACGGGGTGCTTCTGCCGCCCCAGCTTCCAAAGAGCGAAGGGTTACAAATACAGCAGACTTCATCTGAAATACGCGATTACAGCACATATTACAAGGTATTATTTCGTTTTGAATTTTAAATTCAATTATAATTATTTCTTCGTAGCCTGTTCTTCAAGAAAACACCACATGGGCGAAACGATCTTCGAAATCTACCACCAGGACAGTAAAAAAGAAAGCGGTAAGACAGAAAAAAAGAAAAGTTTATTTTGACTTCTGTTCCACGACTGATGAATACTACTGTGTGACTTTATTTCTTACATGAATTATGTTATTTTATGTTATTTTGCCACAGGCCGTGGGTCTCTGCTCTCGGCCACTGGCCAGGGTGCCAACCTGTAGAAGCAGCATCTGTATGGAGACATTTCGGCAGCAGCGGGAGCAGTACGATGCATTACTGGGGAGGATTGGGAGGCTAGAGACACTCCTGAAAATGCAGAGGAAGGAGACAGTATGTTCCAGCAGTCAAACAGTTGAGCAGCTGTCTCCCCAAAAGTGCCTCTCCCCGCCGCGCAGGTTGCAATGCCTGGCGGAAGCTCTGCCCCCCGCAGAGCACACACCACCTCAGGACACTCCATCCCGGCCTCTCCGTTCACCACCGCACAGGAATCTGTTGATGCTGTCCCCGGCGTCTATCTCCCCCCAGGAAGCACAGCGGAATTCACAGACGCCAGTGGGACGAATAATTCTCCCAGATGTCCAACTGCTACCCATCACCCAGGAGATGGAGGGGGGGTTGTACTTGCAGTGCATCGGCATAGACCGGAAAGCAAGAGCCGACCGCTACGCCGCCCTCGTGTTTCGAAATCTTGTGACTTTTGAAATTTACTGGGGGTGGACCACGTCTGTAAATTTCGATGGGTCCAGAGGCAAAAGTGCCTTGCCTTGCAATCTCCGGGAAACCATTAGTAGCATGGTGAATCGGAGATTCTCAACCCTTGCTGCGTGCGACTGGAAAAGAATTTGTGATCGGATCAACGAAATGCTTCATAGAAGGAGGCGCTCTTTTCCTCTAGTCTAACAGTCTGTCCACAAACAAAACATTCCTGTTAGACAAGAGGAATTGAAAAAAAACAATTTTGTCAATGGAAACCGGTGTGTGTGTCTCTCTCTGCTGGATGTCCCTCTCACTCTCTGCTGAATGAATAAAAGCATTTTATTAAAAACGCGTTTGCGTTTGTCTGGTATTTACTTTGGTCCCTTTTAACTGTTTTTCGATCTACTGTATTGCTTTGAGATGCCACTTTTAAAGGCGATATGTAAAATAAAGTTTTTTATTATTGTTATAGAGAAACATGATCAGATTTTCCCTGGTTCAGAAAAAAGATCTAAAGTGCTACACATAACTTTCTTAATTCGATGTATTTAAAGCAGTGAACTACTGTAAGTGTCACATAACATTCAGAAATACAATCACGTATTTGACAAATAAAAACGATTACAATCTAATCCTTCCACGTTTGATCCCAAAATCCCAAGAAATATAAATCTTAACGGGTAGAAAGCTATGCTGAAAGTTTATTAAGATACTTAGAAGACAAAGATACTGTATCAATTTATGTTGCATTAGCCTGATTATGATTAAAAAACACATATAATTAAACACGCGTTTGCGATTTAAATCAGAACACGATTTAAATCAATATAAATGTTTATATTGTAACGCATACTGTCCAGCCTCCATTTCTCTATAAAAATTTACTCTATTGCACACACACACACAATAGAAATATAAAAGTCAATTGATTGTCCATAATATCGCTATTCTATTTTTTCGAAGAAATGTTTGTTAAAAGAAAAGTCCAGAACACAACCTGCGAGTTGTTAGTCAGGCACATAGACCAGTCGGCTACAGGGGAACTCGCATGAAGGGGGAGGCGAAACAGCCCTACACAGCCCTGTCGCAGTACACTGAAGTGGAAATCTAATAAGTAAATTGATTCTTAAAAATGTAGAGAGCTTTGAAAAAATATATTGGTGCTTTTAGATAATATATTTCAAGGATGTAACTGCTGTGCTACAGTGCGTGCAGAATTTTAGAAAACAGTTCGTCAACAAAGTACACTGTTTAGGTTAGTTTAGAAGACAATGTACCAAAACAATATATGCTGTCTGGGTCATTAGAATTAGCTGAAAGTAACTGATAAGCTTTGAATAACAAATCTAGTTTTTCTTCTCTCGCTCTATGATGTAATCTGTTTTCTCTTAGAGAAAGGGGAAGTTTTAGAAGGGACCAAGTGCTGAACTTTTTTACAGCGCAACGTCTTATAAAAACCCTGTACTGCTTGTAACAAATTGAGTCTCTGGTTGCACTTTGCGAAGTGGCAGCAGGGCTCCCAATATTGCAATATTGAAATAAAGACCTTACTCAGGTGAGAACTCTCTCTTGTGGCTTCCTTGATAGTTATATTTCCATGACAACACGAATACAATAATATTGTTATTAAATTCTTTAGATACGCGATTCCATATTATATTAGCAGAAAAGCTTAAAACTACCACTTTTTCACACGCTATTTCACATGCTAGTTAAATACTTCGATGCTTAAAATCGTTAAGGAGAAATGGAATACCGGTGTGTATTTTTCCTTTAAAGTACCGATTCCTGGAATCTGACTGGCTGACACCCTTCTGAAGTGGTTCCATAAAATCTGGTATACGGAAAAGAAAGCGTTGATACATACAAGTATCTTTTAATACACTCTTTGCTGTGCTCTTGAGGATCCTTGTGATATTTTGAGCTCTAGTTGAATGATAAGTGTCGCATTTTAAATCATTTTCGTAGTTAGAAATTATGAAACGCCCTGTTAAAAACAAGGACGTTTTTATGCCCGTTGAAGTAAAACAAAATGCCTGACAAAGTATGGCTTGGACAGATTCCAAGTGCTTGTACAAATGTGCTAAAGAAATTATACTTTGAGTATACAGCTTGTCCAAAATCATCCATTATTAATACTATTAGTAATATCTTCAGTAAAGGCTTTGATGCATAAATATTTCTGATAAAGGTAGGTTGTGTACTTTTGTCCAACTGAGCAATCTTGCTTTCATAAAATATACCAACATATGACTGATGATTAACATGCTGTAATACACAGTTCAAAATTAAAGGCTCAAATGCTGTACATGAGAGGTTAAGCTCCCCCTGGCGGTTTTACAAGGAGACGCCGGATAGTTAGTCACGTGACACACGTGAACTGCGTGATACCCCGGTGGGCGTGTCGCGGTATGCCGCGAAATACCTCACCCATTTTGAATGGCTGCATCTGTATCTGAACTTTTTGAACATTTCACTGATGAACGCCTTTTATATACTCAATCAAGTAAAGCTTCTACTACCAAATGGACAATATGAGAATGGACATGATGAGGGAGCCATTCTCAGAGATTTCCTCTCTGAATTCTGGCATGAATTCTATGAACAATGTACAAAAGGCAGCACTTTCAAGATACCATTTCTCCGACATGACTATGGCAAGAAAAAGTGGCAGATATAGGTAAAATTATTTCTTTTTTTTTGGCAGAAAGAGAAGTACTTGCCCATCAAGTTTGCTCCTGTAATCTTGGAACAGGCAGCTATTGAATAAGTGAAGAGTGATCTTGTTGATAATTTTTATAAAGTATGTATCAGAATCTACCCGTTATACCTTGGAATGTTGTCACAGAGATTTCAACAGTTCTGACCAAGATGAATTACTGGAAATTTTGGACAACTACAGCTGCCAACGAATGCCAAATGCACACAACTTTGAACAAATTCTGCAAGAACTGGCTCATAAAAACCTTATCCAAGAGCCTGCTTATGTTATCGAACAGTGGGAAAGTATACTCGCTCCCCACAGCAAAGCCCATGAGGAAATTGAAACTGTGTATGAAAGCTTGCAGCCGACAGCAAGGAAAATCACATGTCACTGAAGTTTCCCTGCATAATTAATGCACAGGAAAAGGAAATATCAAAGCATTTACAGCATACCTGCGAGAATGTGATGGAAGGAAACAGTCTCTGTTCTGCACAGGCTCAGATCTCTTTCTTGGCAAGACTGTAACTGTTGACTTCACAGATTTGCAAGGATTTGAGAGAAGACCTATGGCACATACATGTGGCTGTTATTTGAGAGTATTCATTATGATAACTATCCTGACTTAAGGTGTAAAATGAACAAAGGTTTGGAAAGTAATATATGGGTAATGGATACAGATTAGTATTTTAGTCTGTCGATCTACAGGCTTCCCAGGTATCTTTCACCATTCACAAATTGCGGTAAGTCTGTATCTTTACACACGTAAGCCTGATATACTTTGTTTTGAGTGTACTTATGGTAGATGTTCATCATTTCACTTAAGAAATTAAAAAGTCGCAGGTTAAAATGCACTTTTATTTTTGTCATTTTGGTACAATAATTTCTTTTAGACTGATTGGTCATATACTGATTGATGTTTTTTTCACCTTCAAAGTAGTATGGTGATGTTCTTTTTTGAGCCATGTGCATTCTCTAAGCTACCAAGCACTTATGTGCCAATGAACTCTGCAGTCTAATCATCTAAGCATCATCTATTGTCTAATAATGTTACAACTTTTGGATTGTATGTTATTTAGCCACAATATGGCAGCAGAGTATATTTGTACAACAAATGGACAGTTCATGACAAAGATGAATTCTAAATGCTCACTTTGGTCAACACTTGATTTAGAATTCATCTTTGTCATGAACTCTTCAGTTAGAGGTTTCTTGGGGTAGCAGTTTTGAACTTTGCTGAACCTTAATTTAACTTATTTTTCTTTTTTTGTGTTTGACTAGTTTGGATATTTGTGGATTTTTTCAGACTCTTTTTTTAATGAAATATCAAGATTTGCAGATGACATACAATTCAGTGAGTTCAAATGCTTTGTATTTAGTGAAAATTATTTGTACTCTATTTTCATTGCATTTGGTGAAAGGAAATGAGAGAGGTGAGGTAGTGTTATTGTCAAACATTTTGTAGAGGCAAGGCTTATTAAAATACAGGAATTAAGTTCACTGCTCCCTTGCCAGTCCCTCTCTCCTTCATCTCAGTGGTGCTTGATACAGAGAGGCCATTCCATTTGGTTCACAATTAAGGTGTTTTTCTAGCCGATAGAGTGTCCTGATAAGGAACAACTCCCAATGCTGAGATTCTCCAGCAACAGTAATAAATGGTCATCTCTGGCGCCTTACTGTCAAGGAGAGTCTCATCCCAAGTTGTTTACAACCCCAAGGTCAGAGTGCATGGTTACTCATCCTCCACCTAGCTCAGCCAATCAGGAACTGGTAGGGCATGTTAAACCCACGTGGGTCTCTGATGTCCATGAAACTTTCAACCAATGAACGACCATAGTTCCTCAAGGTAAAACAAGCGTGCCTCCTGGACATTCGCAGACTCAGGGCGCCTCCTGGACATTCTCAGACTCAGCGCCTCCTGGACATTTTCGACTCAGCCCCTCCTGGAAATTCTCAGACTCAGCTTGGACCACCACATAACGGTCATTGTGTCTGAGTGCCATGACTTTACTTTGTTCTAAGAGTTGAGAACGGAGGTTGCCAGCTCGTAACCAAAGGATCCACCCGAGGTTAGCCCACCGCGAAAGCTCAATTGATCAACAAGTGAAATACGGTCGGAACTGTGGACAGCTGAATCTAAGTATTCAGAACTAGCGCTACATCAGGAACAAACGTCTTCTTCCTGTCTAAAGAGTGTGACCTGCTAGTGTGCACAACTCTGCTAGTAAGCCAGAACTGCTAGTAAGCCAGAACTATCTAGCCGGTCTTCAGAGAGCCCACTGCTAGAGCATTGCAGCAGAAATCTCTTCCTCCTTCCACCATGTCGCAAGCCACAACAGCACTGCCTGGCACCGAGCCAGAGAGCGCCGATTGGACACAGCAACAAGCCTGCTACCGCTGTTTGTGTCCATGGGAGAGCTGAATCCACACAGATTGGATGAATATTCAACATTCTGCATTATAGCTCGAGAATTCAATTGTTACCTCAACCTGAGTTGATATCAATTTAATTCCTAAGAGGGATGTACTTGCTTTTGAGTATCTAGTGTAGAAGTTGTAATCTAAGTTCATTTACGAAATGGTATAAATGAATGATATACTGAATGTATGTCCCTCTTGGTATTTGTAACTCTTCATGACTGAATATATGCCTTTTGTATTCTGCTAACTTTCACGATAAGATCTGTTATGTTTATATGCACATTTTATGTATTAATAAATGTATCAACTTTGATTTGGTCTACTGTCTGCAAATAGTTATGTGCGACATATAAACTGGAAACGGCATGCATCACTGAAGGTCATCCACTGGGAGCACGAGGGTTGAACTTGAACTTGAACTTGAACTTGAACTTTATTGCCATATGTAACCGGTACTGGTACAATGGAATTCTTACTTTTGTACTTATAGAACTTATAGACAAAGTGCAAACAGTGCATCAAGACAATGTACAAACAAACAATAGACAATGTGCAAGTAAACATGTAGACAGTTTGAATGTAAACAATACAGACTTGTAAACAATGACTGAAGATGTGGAATAGATAAGAAATCATAAAGAGGTAGATGGTGATGGTGTAGGTGTGGTCCGAGGGGGATGGCTAAAAGTGTTCACCAGTCTCACTGCTTGTGGATAGAAGCTGTTGAAGAATCTAGTGGTAAGTGACCGTATGCTCTTATATCTCTTGCCTGAGGGCAGTGGGATGAAGAGCTCATGCCCGGGGTGGTGACTGTCCTCTGTGATGGCCAGAATTCTACCACGGAGCGGTCCTCATAGAGCTGTTTAATCTCAGTGAGACGACAGCCGATGATCTTCTGGGCCATATTGACCATTCTCTGCAGTGCCTTTCTTTCTCGCGAAGAGGTGTTGCCATACCACACGGTGATCCCGTTGGTGAGGACGCTCTCGATGGTGCAGCGGTAGAAGTTCACCAACACATGTATTGGCATCCCCCATCGCTTGAGGCACCTCAAGAAATAAAGGCGCTGCTGAGCCTTCTTCATGATAGAGTCAGTGTGCACAGTCCAGGTTAGATCTTTAGAGATGTGAATTCCCAAAAACCTAAAGCTGGTGACTGTTTCCACTACCGTTCCATCAATACTGAGTGGGCTGTGAGTGTATGGCCTGTGTCTCCGAAAGTCCACTGTTAGCTCTTTCGTTTTCTTTATGTTCAAGTCCAGGTTATTGCTATGGTTGTGGGTTGGCCTAATTCTTTGATTATTCCAGGCAGTCAGCACTTCATTGAGCTCCTCCTACACAATAGAAATCAATTGTTTTATAATAAGTTTGCAAAATCACTTTATGGAACTCAAAGAAGAGATCTTTAATAAGTATAATAGTATGAAACATAGTATAATTTTATGTTATTACTATTCATATCAAAATCTGTATGACAAGTATGTTATATTTACCTTTATGGTGTTTTGGAAGTAAAACTGAATGAGTGATTTGTCAAAGAAGGTGTCAACAAAATATTCATCTTCTCTTAGTGTAGCCCACCAGCGTTAAATTCTCTGATTCCTGGTGTTTGGGCCAAGAGTGACACATTCTGTGCTATCCTCATTCAACACATCATGCAGAAACTTTTGCATTACAGCAGTGTGAGTGTTTTCAGTTCCATGATCAAGTCATACTCTTTGTTGAAGACCTTTGTTTTTAAAGACAGCGTCTATGAAATAACCTGCAATAATTTGTGGGTCATTATTGGTTTTGTATGCTTCAAACCAGATCATTTTTCTCGAGAAGCTATCAATGCACCTATTGATTCATATCCCATAAGGTTTTAATTTGTCATACCCATTAATATGCCACAAGTAGTTTGGTCCGCGGCTGTAATTCTGCTAGCGTCTCAGACGATTTTGCGCACGCAGATCTACTCTTCAAGCTAAAGAAGGCTCCACGGCCGAAACTTTGTGTTTTTTTCTTCTCTTTTCAGCATGGAATAAGCCCATTACTTGTTCCTTTGCAGCCTATGCATGCTAACACAGCTGAACTACTATGGCTTAAGCATTCCTTAAGACGAACAGAGCCGAAAAATACAGAGCTGAAAATGTTTGGTGCTGTTTTCTCTGCTTTAAAGGTACCCTCCTTGTGGATGAATTTTCACTTCAAACGTTTGTCCACCAACACGCAGACACAAACTGAATAGCAATACAAAATGTATTTGCAAGAACACTGCTTACAAACTTAAAAAAACATACTTGCAAGATCACAGTAATACACTGGTATATTAAAAGTAACATTCTATGGGCAATACACTGCGACTTCACAGGGGCAACTTCACGTAGCTAAATCACAGCTTGATACAATTTGATCTTGCCTCATGAAACCGAAAATCCAGATATATCGACATTTACTAAAATTATCTATCTCAGTAATCTCACTGTGCATCCCGTTGCTTATTCAATTTTCACACTCCCATTGTAATAAAAGCAAGAGCAAGGTGACTTTCTGCTCAAATAACTAAAAAATAAAGCTACAGAAACGACAGATGTTTAATTCTTCAACAAAGGTTTAATTTTTATCATTCTGAAAGTTGGACGACACATCGTGATACCGGCCCCTGCTGTCTCACCTCCCGCTGTTCCACACACCCCGTCAGATACACAGATATACTGAAACAGTAGCGCACTCGCCTATGTGTGATGTATACTGTATTAATATACTGTATATACAGTATGAGACCGTATGTTATCAAAGTCACTACATCAATACAGTATGTGTTAAATATTTTTCTCAATCCAAATTTAAAGTGAAATTACTTGTTGGTGAAATTTATATTAAGACAAAATATAGGTGTTCTTATTGCGGATGTAAACCAGTGAAAGAGGCACATCGTGTTCACAGCAAGCTATAATAGTGGGCTATTTATATATATCCGGCTATGTAAAAAACAAACCGAAAGTAACAAGCCGATTGGGCTTTGAACCACCTGGGTGCAGCGTGCTACTTTACAGTTCATGAGTGTTCCATTGTCCATTGCCACTATAAGGACAATAAGTTTTTGTGTAAAAAAAAACTAACGTGAAAATGTTTCCAAAACAACCACTTGTGATATTTAGCTGGTTAGTTACATGATTCCATACTAATTTTACTATCAAATGGTATTAAAACAGTACGACTTTTTTATATATAATACCAGCAAGTGGTGTTCTTACTAGGTATTCTTAGAAAAGGTTAAAACATTATACAGTAACTTTTTATAAAGTGCAGTATATAAACTCAATATAATGCCTGAACAAGCACGTTAAAACCATAATGCACCATAAGTCACCATGTTAAAGACTTTTATGCATAAAATATTAATGAAGAGGGTGGAATACTGTTGTAGGTAGGTGTAGGTTTTCATATTTAGCTCTCACTACCATCTATTGTAGTTAGGTATGTATTACATTACAGTACTGTTATTTACATTTGGATTTTCTTTATGTGGATGTAAATGTGAAAGAGGCACATCATGTTCACAAGCTCCAGTATAATAACAGTTTAAAATTAATAAAAGTCAATTAAAAATTCAGTGTACAATTTAAATTCTATCATTGGAAAAAGATTGGTCCTCAGCATTGAGCGAGATTCAAAACCGGACGTTATCTGGTGACAGCCCAAATGTTCCACATGCCAAAATCAGCTTTCACAGCTCTTTCCTGGGGGTTTTACAAAGCAGTGCACCCACATAACTGAAAATGTCTAAAATGCTGTGGTCTACCACAGTCTCTCGCAGTCTTGAACAGATGTTGGATAGCAAACTATTGCAGCATCCCTCGCGCATTCTGAATGGCTGGATATGTACTTCATTATTATTTAGAATATAAGCAATAGGAACATACCAAGTTCTCTCATTTTCATTTCTTTTAAAGGAGTAGGTTGCATTTACCTTGTACTTGGGTTCAATGCTTGATAGCGTAAAATTGTTATCTTAATGAGAACTTATTGTAACTTCATGCCTTTTGCCTCAATTGTAATTTGAGTTTATTAACCCTTTGCTGTTCTATATCTTTTTCTAATTCTTTATTTTAATCCATTTCCTCCTCTTTCAATAAGCCTATGTATTAATTTTATTTCTAATAAACTCATCTATTTTAATTAACCGAAACAATTCTGACCTCAGATTGACCTCACTGCCATCTTGAATTCAGGTTGAATTTGGGTTATTATGTATTGTGTTAATTATCACATCAATCCGGAAGTGTTTTCAGAGGACATGATCATATAAGGGTTGGTATGGTGATTATCACTATACCACAAATCCACTTTTATTTTTGTTTTTTTCAGTAACCTACAGATGCAGCCATTCAAAATGCGCGGTAAAAACCCGCGGTACGGTAACCTACCCACAAGCCACCGCGGGGCACCGGCGCATACAGCAGGGCAAGTGATTGGCTGGCCAAAATGACCGACAGGGGCACTCGTGGTGCATTGGTTGGTAGTGCAAAGATTGAATCATTTAATGTCTTTACTGTGCACATTTTAATCCGCTTAGTTTTTAATATTTATATGGATTTTACCACTAAAGGGAAATTTTAGTAGCTGAGCATAAAAAGAAGAGGAGCATAACGCATCTGAAGGTCATAAACGATATTAATTTAAAACATTACTGTATGTATGTAAACTGTACTGTGTATGGCTGGTCTTGGTAGTTTAAAGAAAAAATACACACCAGTCTTCCATTTCTCCCTAAACATTTTAAGCATGAAAGTTTTATGAAACGGTACCCAAATATGCGATTGCTGTATAGAATGAATTTTAATTAAAAAAAAATATTTAACACGAACATTAAGCTGTTTACATGTTCCGCCTGAGAACAGTCACCCGTTGCTACCCAACGCAGAATGGTGATTGGCTGACACCATCTGACACCCCTCTGATTGGAGAAAAAAGACGTGCTGGTTTGCTATACCAGGAAGAGGATTTCTTTCAATTCTAAACGTGTATTTTAAAAGTTTAAGAAATAAAAACCTTACAGCGTACACAGATTTCTAAACTGATCAGGATCGTTATCTTTGTCTTATGCATAATAATGTTCACCGCTCTGTCCAGCAAATTAATAATAAACTTTATTTTATATAGCTTTTTAAACGAATAAGTAATTAGATTGCTCATAAACCTAATCACTTGCTTTTTCTTTTTATTTAGGCTCAGATTTCAACTATAGATCGTATTATTAATAACCATAATAACGACCAACCAACAAAAACAACCATATAAACATAATACCAACCAAAAACATAGATAACAACCACAATACAAAATCAAATAATCAAACCATTTTACACTCGCAAGTCCTCCAATTATCATAATCCCGCCCCTTATGCAAAACCAAACCTTCCTCCCATCCCAGTTTATCCTGTTTATCATAAACAAAATCCACCTCAATTTTCAACATAAAGCATTACACAAAATCAATACCTCAACACTCCATACTCAACAACGATAATTCACAAACAGCCAGAACATGTAACTACACATTCCCAAACATACCTACTTTCCATAGCCCCGCCCCTTATGCAAAACCAACATCCCTCCCCTTTTCTCTCTCTCCCCTGGCGGTTGTAATTGTTTTTATTTTCAAATAAATTTTAGCAAAGTCATGTATTTTAAAAATCTTAAGATTTTTCTATATATGTCTTTATTTAGTGGTTTCATTAGTGACAAAGGCTAAACTTTCTTGGAAAAATGTCTTTTATGTAAACTATGTTTGCTATTAATTCATTCAGGGCTAAAATATGTTCATTGTCTTCTAATGAAAGAAGGGTTCCTTTCGCCGTAGTCGGGAGCCTAGCCTTTAACTAGTAAGTACTGTATTTACTGGGTTTTTGAGGGGGGGGGTGTCTTTCGCTGGAAATCTCGCCTCCTACTTTGAAAATACCCGTGAAACCGGTTCAATTCGTCACAGCCAGCACTCCTGCAGAGTTGGGTTGTACTTGCAGTGTATACAGTACACGCGTTATGCTCTTCGTTAATGTCTGTGAAGTTTTATTTAATCTCTGAGCCATACTGATTCTTCTGGAAGCCAGTTTCCGCCAGGGAGTAAAAAAAAAAACACACTATGGTATTCTCTCCAATGCAGTGCAGTTAAAAACATACCTCTGATGCTGCTCCTAAATGAATATCGTTTATGACCATCAGAAGCTTTATGCTCCTTTTCTTTTTCCAGTGGATTGAACAGGGAGAGGCA